>NC_092097.1:4684534-4984534 GCF_045679555.1 Salvelinus alpinus
ATATCCAACCCTGGTGGTGAGAATGGAGAACTATTCCGTAATCGGAAAGTTCACTTCTCCATCAACGTGAAGGCTGTCTGTGACTGACAAAGGTCAGCTCGCCAACATCGTAGCTAGATGGCCAGGATCCACCCATGACAGCAGAATCTTTGACAATGCTGGAAAGGGGGGCATATGAAGGCCACCTACTCGGTGACAATGGATATGCCTGTCGTGGGTACCTTATGACTCCCCTTTTAAAACCCCAGACATCTGAAGAGAGAGAATACAACACCTCTCATATAGAGATTTTTTGGGAGTGTGGAAAAAAAGATTCCCCTGCCTAAAGGAGGGGCTCCGCACGAAGATGGACACTACCCTGACAATCATTATTGCAGTGGCGGTTCTGTATAACTTTGGCAAGAGACAAGGAGACGAGTCACCTGAGGAGGCTGAGGAGGACCTACCTGAGGAGAATGAGGAAGATGGCCAGGTGCAAAATGCTGCCAATGCAAATGGGAATGCTGTGAGGAGAACCTTGATTGAGAACCATTTTGCAGCCTAAGGTGTGTATAATGTAACATTGGTAACATGTAAAAAGCAATATTATATTTTGATCGACACTTACAATTCCTAATTAGGCTTTCTGTAATCAAATGTATTATTAAGACTTTGTTATTCTCAATACCATACAGGGTGGAACTGGAAGCACCAGTACACAAGAGTGGGGACAAGACTGGAGGACACAAAATTGCTTGGGAAAGCATTGTTTTAATAAATTATTGTGTAAATAAATAAAAAGATCAGCATTCTTTACACAGTGGGCATTTGTTACCCTGCAGGAGTTTCAGTTTCTGAATTTGCTCTTTTTGTAAATACAGGACCTCAATCTGCAGTAGATTTTTCTGCACATCTATCACTCCAGTGTTATTAATGCTATATTGTAATTATTTCGGCACTATGGCCTATTTATTGCCTTACCTCCCTAATCTTACTACATTTGAACACACTGTATATAGATTTTTCTATTGTGTTTTGTGTTTTTTTTTGTTTTTGTATTGTGTTTGTTTGTCCCATGTGTAACTCTGTGTTGTTTGTGTCGCACTGCTTTGCTTCATCCAGGTCGCAGTTGTAAATGAGAACTTGTTCTCAACTGGCCTACCTGGTTAAATAAAGGTGAAATAAAATAAAATAAAAGATTTCTCTCTCTCCAGCTCCAAAACTTCAATATGAGCACCTGTCTTGTGTTTTTGCTGCTGGCGCAATATCCAGGCACTGCTGTTTCTCCATGTCACAGGGTGTCTGCTCAACTAAAGGAAAGAAAAGAAAGAAAATTAACTCATTTTTAGTAGGCAATTTACGTGCCCAGCCCAGCCTTGGTACGAATGTCACGTTCCTGACCTATTTCTGTTAGTTTGTTTTATGTGTTAGTTGGTCAGGACGTGAGTTTGGGTGGGCATTCTATGTTTTCTGTTTCTATGTTGGTTTAGGGTTGCCTGGTATGGCTCTCAATTAGAGGCAGGTGTTTGGCGTTTCCTCTAATTGAGAGTCATATTTAGGTAGGTTGTTTCACAGTGTTCGTTGTGGGTGGTTGTCTCCTGTGTCTGTGTATATGTTTGTACCATACGGGACTGTTTGCGGTTTGTTCGTTTCATGTAGTCTGTTCCTGTTATTTGCGTTCTTCACGTTATATGTAAGTTCGTCGTTCAGGTCTGTCTACATCGTTTATTTTGTTTTGTTAGTTTAATCAAGTATAGTTCGTTTTCGTCTTTGTCTCTTTTGTTTATTTAATAAAGCATTATGTCATTTCACTACGCTGCGCCTTGGTTCAATCACTACTCCTCCTCTTCGGATGAAGAGGAGGAGGAAAACCGTTACAGAACCACCCACCAATCCAGAACCAAGCAGCGTAATTTCGAGCAACGGGAAAGTATACAGGACTTGTGGAGTTGGGAGCAAATATTTAACGGAGAAGGACCATGGGCTAAAGTGAATCACCGTCCATGGGAACAGCTGGAGGCAGTTCGGAGAGCGGAGGAAAAGAGAGAGAGGAACCGGCGTTATGAGGGGACGCGTCTTGCACGGAAGCCCGAAAAGCCCGTGAGTAACACCCAAACATTTCTTGGGGGTGGGGCTAAGAGGTAGTGGGCCAAGGGCAGGTAGGAAACCTGCGCCCACTTCCCAGGCTAACCGTGGAGAGCGGGAGTACGGGCAGACACCGTGTTACGCAGTAGAGCGCACGGTGTCTCCTGTACGTGTGCATAGCCCGGTGCGGGTTATTCCACCTCCCCGCACTGGTAGGGCTAGATTGGGCATTGAGCCAGGTGTCATGAGGCCGGCTCAACGCGTCTGGTCTCCAGTGCGTCTCCTCGGGCCGGCATACATGGCACCTGCCTTACGCATGGTTTCCCCGGTTCGCCTACATAGCCCGGTGCGGGTTATTCCACCTCCCCGCACTGGTCGGGCGACCGGGAGCATTCAACCAGGTAAGGTTGGGCAGGCTCAATGCTCAAGAGAGCCAGTACGCTTGGTCCGGTATTTCCGGCGCTACCTCCCCGCCCCAGCCCAGTACCACCAGTGCCTACACTACGCACCAGGTTTCCAGTGCGTCTCCAGAGTCCTGTTCCTCCTCCACGCACTTTTCCTATGGTGCGTGTATCCAGTTCGGTGCCTCCAGTTCCGACAACACGCACTAAGCCTCCTGTGCGTCTCCAGAGCCCTGTACGCACTGTTCCTTCTCCCCGTACTCGTCCTGAGGTGCGTGCACTCAGCCCGGTGCCACCAGTGCCGGTACCACGCACCAGGCCTATAGTGCGCTTTGAGAGGTCAGTGTGCCCTGTCCCTGCTCCCCGCACTAGGCTTGAAGTGCGTGTCTCCAGTCCGGTGCCTCCAGTTCCGGCACCACGTACCAGGCCTACAGTGCGTCTCAGCCGGCCAGAGTCTGCCGTCTGCCCAACGGCGCCTGAACTGTCCGTCTGCCAAGCGCCGCATGAACTGCCCGTCTGTATTGAGCCTGCAAAGCCGCCCGTCTGCCATGAGCCTGCAAAGCCGCCCGTCTGCCATGAGCCTACAGAGCCTTCCGCCAGACTGGAGCCGCTAGAGCCTTCCGCCAGACAGGAGCCGCTAGAGCCTTCCGCCAGACAGGAGCAGCCAAAGCCTTCCGCTAGACAGGATCAGTCTGAGCCATCCGTCTCCGCAGCGCCGTCTGAGCCATCCGTCTCCCCAGCGCCGTCTGAGCCATCCGTCTCCCCAGCGCCGTCTGAGCCATCCGTCTCCCCAGCGCCGTCTGAGCCATCCCGAGCCATTAGAGCCGCCCGTCTGTCCCGAGCCGTCAGAGCCGTTAGTCAGTCAGGAGCCGCTAGAGCCATTCGTCAGTCAGGATCTGCCAGAGCCGCCAACCAGACAGGATCTGCCAGAGCCGCCAACCAGACAGGATCTGCCAGAGCCGCCAACCAGACAGGATCTGCCAGAGCCGCCAACCAGACAGGATCTGCCAGAGCCGCCAACCAGACAGGATCTGCCAGAGCCGCCAACCAGACAGGATCTGCCAGAGCCGCCAACCAGACAGGATCTGCCAGAGCCGCCAACCAGACAGGATCTGCCAGAGCCGCCAACCAGACAGGATCTGCCAGAGCCGTCCAGCCATGACCGTCCAGAGCCGTCAGCGAGCCATGACCGTCCAGAGCCGTCGGCGAGCCATGACCGTCCAGAGCCGTCAGCGAGCCATGACCGTCCAGAGCCGTCAGCCAGCCATGACCGTCCAGAGCCGTCAGCCAGCCATGACCGTCCAGAGCCGTCAGCCAGCCATGACCGTCCAGAGCCGTCAGCCAGCCAAGAGCGTCCAGAGCCAGCCAGCCAGGATCCGCCAGTCATTCTGGTGTTGCCCCTCATTCTGGTGTTGCCCCTCATTCTGGTGTTGCCCCTCATTCCGGTGTTGCCTCTCATTCCGGTGCTGCTCCTTATCCTGATGATGCCCCTTAATTTACGTGGGGTTATTTGGAGGGTGGGCATTGTGAGGGGGATAAAGAAGCGGGGATTGATTATGGTGGGGTGGGGACCTCGCCCTCAGCCTGAGCCACCACCGTGGTCAGATGCCCACCCAGACCCTCCCCTAAACTTTGTGCTGGTGCGCCCGGAGTTCGCACCTTAGGGGGGGGGGGTTATGTCACGTTCCTGACCTATTTCTGTTAGTTTGTTTTATGTGTTAGTTGGTCAGGACGTGAGTTTGGGTGGGCATTCTATGTTTTCTGTTTCTATGTTGGTTTAGGGTTGCCTGGTATGGCTCTCAATTAGAGGTAGGTGTTTGGCGTTTCCTCTAATTGAGAGTCATATTTAGGTAGGTTGTTTCACAGTGTTCGTTGTGGGTGGTTGTCTCCTGTGTCTGTGTATATGTTTGCACCATACGGGACTGTTTGCGGTTTGTTCGTTTCATGTAGTCTGTTCCTGTTATTTGCGTTCTTCACGTTATATGTAAGTTCGTCGTTCAGGTCTGTCTACATCGTTTATTTTGTTTTGTTAGTTTAATCAAGTATAGTTCGTTTTCGTCTTTGTCTCTTTTGTTTATTTAATAAAGCATTATGTTATTTCACTACGCTGCGCCTTGGTTCAATCACTACTCCTCCTCTTCGGATGAAGAGGAGGAGGAAAACCGTTACAACGAATGATGATGTAACGGGCCTGATAACGGTAACATTGTAGTAAAGTAGCATTAACGTTCATTATATTCATTGATATTTACCAGTTCAATCAATCAAATGTATTTACAGTTGAAGTCAGAAGTTTATAAACACTTAGGTTGGAGTCATTAAAACTCGTATTTCAACCACTCCACAAATTTCTTGTTAACAAACTATAGTTTTGGCAAGTCGGTTAGGACATCTACTTTGTGCAAGACACAAGTAATTTTTCCAACAATTGTATACAGACAGATTATTTCACTTTTAATTCCTTGTATCACAATTCCAGTGGGTCAGAAGTTTACATACACTAAGTTGACTGTGCCTTTAAACAGCTTGGAAAATTCCAGAAAATTATGTCATGGCTTTAGAAGCTTCTGAAAGGCTAATTGACATAATTTGAGTGGATGTGGATGTATTTTAAGGCCTACCTTCACACTCAGTGCCTCTTTGCTTGACATATGGGAAAATCAAAAGAAATCAGCCAAGACCTCAGAAAAAAGATTGTAGACCTTCACAAGTCTGGTTCATCATTTGGAGCAATTTCCAAACGCCTGAAGGTACCACGTTCATCTGTACAAACAATAGTACGCAAGTATAAACACCATGGGACCACGCAGCCGTCATACCACTCAGGAAGGAGACGCATTCTGTCTCCTAGAGATGAACGTACTTTGGTGCGAAAAGTGCAAATCAATCCCAGAACAACAGCAAAGGACCTTGTGAAGATGCTGGAGGAAACAGGTACAAAAGTATCTATATCCACAGTAAAACGAGTCCTATATCGACATATCCTGAAAGGCCGCTCAACAAGGAAGAAGCCACTGCTCTAAAACCGCCATAAAGAAGCCAGACTACGGTTTGAAACTGCACATGGGGACAAAGATCGTACTTTTTGGAGAAATGTCCTCTGGTCTGATGAAACAAAAATAGAACTGTTTGGCCATAATGACCATCGTTATGTTTGGAGGAAAAAGGGGGAGTGCTTGCAAGCCGAAGAACACCATCCCAACCGTGAAGCACGGGGTGGCAGCATCATGTTGTGGGGGTGCTTTGCTGCAGGAGGGACTGGTGCACTTCACAAAATAGATGGCGTCATGAGGCAGGTAAATTATGTGGATATATTGAAGCAACATCTCAAGACATCAGTCAGGAAGTTAAAGCTTGGTCAGAAATGGGTCTTCCAAATGGACAATGACCCCAAGGATACTTCCGAAGTTGTGGAAAAATGGCTTAAGGACAACAAAGTCAAGGTATTGGAGTGGCCATCACAAAGCCCTCACCTCAATCATTGTCACGACTTTTGCCGAAGTCGTTGCCTCTCCTTGTTCGGGCGGTGCTCGGCGGTCGTATATCGACATATCCTTGAGCTTGTATCTGGCCACGGCCAGTACCATCCGACCGGGAGAAGAGTTGCGACGGAGATACTGCTGGCTGCCAGGGTTTCCTCCTTAAACTGAGCTTGTATCTGGCCACGGTCTCCCCAGTACCATCCGACCGGGAGAAGAGATGCCCCCTCGTCTCATGCCTCACCGGGAAAGCCCGGGAGTGGGCCAGCGCTGTGTATAGAGAGGAGGATGCGGCGTTGGACCATTTTGAGGAGTTCACCTGTCATTTCCGGAGAGTATTCAACCACCCACCCGAAGGCAAAGTGGCAGGTGAGCGCCTCTATCATCTGAGGCAGGAGACGAGGAGTGCACAGGAGTTTGCTTTGGAGTTTAGGACCTTGGCTGCCGGCGCTGGATGGAGCGACAGGGCCCTGATCGACCATTACCGTTGTAGTCTACGCGAGGACGTCCGTCGGGAGCTGGCCTGTAGAGACACCACCCTCACCTTCGACCAGCTGGTGTACATGTCCATCAGGCTGGACAACATGCTGGCTACTCGTGGACGTCTAGATCGGGGTCTGGTTGTTCCATCCTCCCGCACCCTCTCTCCCGAACCTCCGGAGACCGGAGGGGGTTCCCGCTCGAGCACCACCTATGGTCGCAGAGATCACACTGCTGGTCGGTGCCGGGTTGGTTCCTCTGGGAATAGAGAAGGCAGGCAGGGCACTCTGGCATCACCCCAGGTGAGTAGGCACCATTCTCATCCAGAGCCCTCTGTTGCACTAATGTTTGTCTCTGTCACTTTTCCGGATTTTTCCCTGCATTCCCAGTATAAGGCGCTAGTAGATTCAGGCGCGGCTGGGAATTTCATTAATAAAAATTTAGCTCATAGTTTAGGGATCCCTATTGTTTCTGTGGATATGCCTTTCCCTATTCATGCCTTAGATAGTCGACCATTAGGGTCAGGGTTTATTAGGGAGGTCACCGCACCTTTGTATATGATAATGCAGGAGGGTCACAAGGAGAAGATTAGTCTTTTTCTTATTGATTCCCCTGCGTATTCTGTGGTGCTAGGCCTACCCTGGTTAGCTTGTCATAACCCCACTGTTTCTTGGCCACAGAGGGCTCTCACGGGGTGGTCGCGAGAGTGCTCAGGTAGGTGTTTAGGGGTTTCCGTTGGTGCTACTACGGTGGAAAGTCCAGATCAGGTCTCCACCGTGCGCATTCCCCCAGAATATGCCGATTTGGCTCTCGCCTTCTGTAAAAAGAAGGAGACTCAATTACCACCCCATCGACGGGGGGATTGTGCGATAGATCTCCTGGTAGACGCTGCATATCCCAGGAGTCACGTGTATCCCCTGTCGCAAGCGGAGACGGTGGCTATGGATACATATGTCTCTGAATCCCTGCGTCAGGGGTTCATTCAGCCATCCATTTCACCCATCTCTTCGAGTTTCTTTTTTGTGAAGAAGAAGGATGGCGGTTTACGCCCGTGCATTGATTATCGAGGTCTCAAAATCACGGTGAAATATAGTTACCCGCTACCTCTGATAAATACCGTTATTGAGTCAATGCACGGGGCATGCTTCTTCACAAAATTGGATCTCAGGAGTGCGTACAATCTGGTGCGTATTCGGAGGGGTGATGAGTGGAAGACGGCATTTAGCACCACCTCAGGTCATTATGAGTACCTTGTCATGCCATATGGGTTGATGAATGCTCCATCAGTCTTCCAATCATTTGTAGATGAGATCTTCAGGGACCTGCACGGGCAGGGTGTAGTGGTGTATATCGATGATATTCTGATATACTCCGCTACACGCGCCGAGCATGTGTCCCTGGTGCGCAGGGTGCTTGGTCGCCTGTTGGAGCATGATCTATATGTCAAGGCTGAGAAATGCTTGTTCTTCCAACAATCCATCTCCTTCCTAGGGCATCGGATTTCCACTTCAGGAGTGGAAATGGAGAGCGACCGCATTACAGCCGTGCGTAATTGGCCAACTCCAACCACGGTGAAGGAGGTGCAGTGTTTTTTAGGGTTTGCCAATTACTACCGGAGGTTTATCCGGGGTTTTGGTCAGGTTGCTGCTCCCATTACCTCACTGCTAAAGGGGGGCCCGGTGCACTTGCAGTGGTCGGCTGAGGCGAACAGGGCTTTTGGACACCTGAAGACTCTGATAGGAGCAGTGCTCTCTCAGCGTTCGGGTGTGCCTCTGAAGCTTCGCCCCTGTGCTTTCTTTTCGAAGAAGCTCAGCCCGGCGGAGCGAAACTATGATGTGGGGGACCGGGAGCTGTTAGCTGTCGTAAAAGCCTTGAAGGCGTGGAGGCATTGGCTTGAGGGGGCTAAACACCCTTTTCTCATCTGGACTGACCACCGCAATCTGGAGTACATCCGGCAGGCGAAGAGACTGAATCCTCGCCAGGCAAGGGGCCATGGGCCATGTTTTTCACTCGTTTTGTGTTTACTCTTACTTACAGACCAGGCTCCCAGAACGTCAAGGCAGACGCATTGTCTCGGCTGTATGACACAGAGGAGCGGTCCATGGATCCCACTCCCATACTCCCAGCTTCGTGTTTGGTGGCGCCAGTAGTGTGGGAGCTGGACGCGGACATTGAGCGGGCGTCACGTGCAGAGCCCTCTCCTCCTGAGTGTCCAGCTGGTCGTCTGTACGTTCCGTCTGCTGTCCGCGAACGATTGATCTATTGGGCTCACACGTCACCCTCCTCTGGTCATCCTGGGATAGGTCGGACGATGCGCTGTCTTGATGGGAGGTACTGGTGGCCCACTTTAGCTAAGGACGTGAGGATTTATGTTTCCTCCTGCTCGGTGTGCGCCCAGTGCAAGGCTCCTAGACACCTGCCCAGAGGTAAGCTTCAACCTTTACCCGTTCCTCAACGGCCGTGGTTGCACCTGTCGGTGGATTTTTTGACTGATCTTCCACCTTGACAGGGTTACACCACGATCCTGGTCGTTGTGGATCGGTTTTCGAAGTCCTGTCGTCTCCTCCCTTTGCCCGGTCTCCCTACGGCCTTACAAACTGCAGAGGCCCTGTTTACACACGTTTTCCGGCACTATGGGGTGCCTGAGGATATAGTGTCTGATCGGGGTCCCCAGTTTACATCAAGGGTCTGGAAGGCGTTCATGGAACGTCTGGGGATCTCGGTTAGTCTTACCTCAGGTTTTCACCCCGAGAGTAATGGGCAGGTGGAGAGAGTTAACCAGGATGTGGGAAGGTTTCTGCGGTCCTATTGCCAGGACCGGCCGGGGGAGTGGGCGAAGTTCGTGCCCTGGGCAGAGATGGCCCAGAACTCGCTACGTCACTCATCCACTAACCTTACTCCTTTTCAATGTGTATTAGGGTATCAGCCGGTTCTGGCTCCTTGGCATCAGAGTCAGACTGAGGCTCCTGCGGTGGACAATTGGTTTCGGCGCGCTGAGGAAACCTGGGAGGCAGCCCAAAATTGGCGCAGACCGTCGCCGCAGTGAGGCCCCGGTGTTCGCACCAGGGGACAGGGTCTGGCTCTCGACCCGAAACCTGCCCCTCCGCCTGCTCTGCCGGAAGCTGGGTCCGCGGTTTGTGGGGCCGTTTAAAGTCCTGAGGAGAGTGAACGAGGTATGTTATAGGTTACAACTGCCCACTAATTACCGTATTAACCCCTCGTTCCATGTGTCTCTCCTCAGGCCGGTGGTGGCTGGCCCGCTCCAGAAGGCTGAAATGCGTGATGTTCCTCCGCCTCCTCTAGACATCGAGGGGGTCCCGGCGTACTCTGTTCGATCCATTTTGGATTCGAGACGTCGGGCGAGGGGCTTTCAGTACCTCGTGGACTGGGAGGGGTACGGGCCGGAGGAGAGATGCTGGGTTCCGGTGGAGGACGTGTTAGATCCTTCCATGTTAAAGGAATTCCACCGCCTCCATCCGGATCGCCCTGCACCTCGCCCTCCGGGTCGTCCCCGAGGCCGGTGTCGACGCGCTGGAGCCGCGCGTCAGGGGGGGGGGGTACTGTCACGACTTCTACCGAAGTCGTTGCCTCTCCTTGTTCGGGCGGTGCTCGTCGGTCGACGTCACCGGTCTTCTAGCCATCATCGATCCATTTTTCATTTTCCATTGGTTTTGTCTTGTCTTCCCACACACCTGTTTTCAATCCCATCCATTACCTGTTGTGTATTTAACCCTCTGTTTCCCCTCATGTCTTTGTCAGAGATTGTTTATTGTTAGTGTTGTGTTTATGTGTATAGGTGCGCGATGGGTCTTCGTACCCATATTTGTTTATGTTCTTTTCTTATGAGTGTTATGGAGCATGTTACTGGGACATTCATTAAAAGACTCCATTTTACACTCCGTTTGACTCTCCTGCGCCTGACTTCCCTGCCACCTATACACGCGACTCTGACAATCATACAGAAAATTTGTGGGCAGAACTGAAAAAGCGTGTGCGAGCAAGGAGGCCTACAAACCTGAATCAGTTACACCAGCTCTGTCAGGAGGAATGGGTCAAAATTCACCCACCTTATTGTGGGAAGCTTGTGGAAGGCTACCTGAAACGTTTTACCCAAGTCAAACAATTTAAAGGCAATGCTACCAAATACTAATTGAGTGTATGTAAACTTCTGACCCACAGGGAATGTGATGAAAGAAATAAAACCTGAAATAAATAATTCTCTCTACTATTATTCTAACATTTCGCATTCGTAAATTAAAGTGGTGATCCTAACTGACCAAAGACAGGGAATTTTTGCCAGAATTAAATGTCAGGAATTGTGAAAAATTGAGTTGAAATGTATTTGGCTAAGGTGTATGTAAACTTCCGACTTCAACTGTATAAAGCCCTTTTTACATCAGCCAATGTCACAAAATGCTATACAGTGTCGTGTCTTTGGCATCATTAAACTGAAGATGAATCTTTATCAAAAATTCTCTGTAATTATTATTACGCGATTAAACTGATTAATCATGTAGTCGGGCCACCAAGGAAAATATTCAGATTACAAAGTTATAATTTTCCTAATTACTTTCAGATATGTTAATATCTGATCACTTAGTCTTCTGATTAATGACGTATTCTTTACCTCACGTTAGTCTCATTCCAAAAGTTGTAAATTGTTGGTTATCTGCACGAACCCAGTCTTCACTATGAGTCATCCATACATCAATTGTCTTAAAATCATTTATTTACTAACTAAGTAATTCACAGAAATGCATAACAAACAGTAGATATGTTTACAAGGAAAAGATAGGAGAATGTGCCCTAGTGGGCTAAACCGGCATGGCGGCTTGTTAGACAGAGTGATAATTATAACAATTGAAATGCTAATCCTTTGCACAATCAATATATATATTTACGCTCAGTGTGTCGTCGGGATCTCTGTTGAAAAGTTAGTTTCTGTTGGATAGTCTGTCCGCCCTCTCTCTGTCATGGTTAGAATGGATAGTTCAGAGTGACATTCATTCATGTCGTTATAGAATAGATGTTTCGGCAGTTGTCGGTCTTCGTGTTCAATGATACCAAAGTCCTAGCTGCAGACTAGTAATTAATATCAAAGACTTGTTCTTATTCTGTCGGTATCGATAGTCTAAGAGTTTAACCACGTGGTGTGGTTAAAATATTCAGCCATCTACTCAAACCTTAGGTTTATGGTCTCCTCTCAAACCTTGGCCCGCTCGTTATCGAGGTAAGCTGGTCTGGTGATAGAAAACCCGGGTGGGGGTTTTATTCAGAAGAGCAGAAAAGGGCCTGTCCCAGGATGCCCGACCATAACTGTGCTCATGGGCGGTCCTCTGATTTAGTTAAACTCCAAAGGGAATTGGAGTTTCCTTCATTAAACAGTCCAAAATCACATTACACAATTTGACAAACAGTATCATCCTCACTCATTCATCATATACAACAATTAGATGTAAGCCTCATAACTGAGGCTATTATATAAACAGCGTTTTGGTAATGTGGCCGTATTGTCTCTCATGAGTTTCACAAATTGTACCAAACGGACCAGTTCATAGCTGGATTCTTCACCGATCTTTTATACGTTCTCCAGAACATAAATACTGTTCGGACCTCCAGTTCTGTGAGGTGGAAGAAATTCCTTTGTTCTCTCTATGACACTCACTCTCTCTCTATACTGTCTGAGGCAGGATCTTCCCCAGGAATTTATGACCTCTCTGACCACAGCAGCCTGGTTGTAGGAGACAGAGAGAAATGGTGCCGAGGTAGGGGGATGTGCTTGCTGTGTCAGCGAGCAATGCAGATGTAGAAGCACGGTGGCTAGGAAAAACTCCCTAGAAAGGTAGGAACCTAGGAAGAAACATAGAGAGGAACCAGGCTCTCTTCTGGCTGTGCCGGTTGGAGATTAAAACAGTACATGACCAAGATGTTCCAACGTTCATAGATGACAGCCGGGTTAAATAATAATAATCACAGTGGTTGTAGAGGGTGCAACAGGTCAGCACCTCAGGAGTAAATGTCAGTTCATTCAGAGTTAGAGACAGCAGGTGCGGTAGAGAGACAGCAGGTGCGGTAGAGTTATTTATTCTTATTTATTTATGCTTACTAAATATTGGTGGTTCTACAGTAGTTGTCCGTCGACATCATAGGGGTTATGGAGAGGTGCAAACTGCTGGGGAATCATTTCGCATATCTTCTGAGAGAGTGGATCAATTACCTTGGACGGAGGCCCCCCTCCGGTCTGAAATAGCCCCCGCCTCTCCTCTGCCACATTCTTTTTGGCTTTCACTTTGAAGTTTTTTCAGCACATCTTCATCCGATTTGGGTCCATCTTCGCTTTAATCTGTGTCGATTCATTAACTCTTCTTTCTTTTTGACAGTCGTGTTGTCTGTCTTTTCATCCTCCAGTACGTTACTAAATTCCTCCATCAGCGCCGACAATTGTTTTTTTTTCATGAGCGGAGAAATGTGAACTTCTTTGACGTGCAATGATCAGGTGGCTAGGGGACAAATAATAAAATGCCTTAATAACGTTAAGTGATGACAACAATAAATGATATTTGATGCTATTTTAGTTTATAAACTAGCTAGCTACAGTAGCTACCGTTAGCTAACAAATACATTTTTGGGCTAGTACTGGCAAATAACGGATTTTTATTTCAAATCAGCCAACCCATGATAACCTTTCACGATGGAGTTACAGTAGTTCTAACATCATTACATTGTTATTAATCACAGTTTAAAACCGTTAATCATAGATTTACTCATCCAGATTTAAAATGAAGTGGTGCAACACATATCTGATTAATTATAAACTTAGATTTACAAAACCTAGATGAGCTCTAATCTTAGATTAATTTAAACCATGTTGGTGCAGCCCACCCAGAGGGTATGACATTTTCCTCTGATTTTCAAAGCAGAATACATTTTAGCAATAACTTGTATCAATCAGTAGATAAAGCTGTTTAGCTGTAAATTCCTGTAAATTCCAAATAAAACTACATCACGTTTAAATTTCACTTTCCTTGCGTTGTCTAAGAACACTATCATGAATCGTGTAAGTACGTTTTGTGGGTCAGAGTGCAGTATTTATTTAGTATTAAAGGCCCAAAATACTGTAAGTTAGCATGTTTCTTACACATAGGGAGCATTGTTACCAAGACAATTGTTGCCTAGCAACACTTCGGTCAGCAGGAGAGAACGTTTTCATAGCTCGACAAAATCACATGATCGGTGAAACGGCTTTAGACCAAATAGCTATTGCAAAGAATTCGAATGCTTCCCCGGTCTGGATGACCTGGAATGATAAAGAGAAGATATCTCATGCTCACTAGCTTAATCCTCCTTCTCAGGATCATGCTCCATGCTCTAAATAACTCAACTGTACCCCTCTGATTGGATAGAACAGATTAGGAATAGCTTCTACCAAAAAACAGTTACAGCTGTTTGTCGGAGTTTAGAGTGACAAAAGTGGTTAGCTAACGTCTACTAACTGCTCTCTGTGTCATCATTAATTAAGCAGCCCGAACAGAGCCGTTGCTATGGATACTCACAGACAGAGGGCAAAGGTTATGACGAGGGTGAAGAGAGTGACCACAATCACACAACTTCTGACTACACAACTACTGACCACACATCTAATCACCACAACTACTGACCACAACTACCTGGCCACAACTACAACACAACACGACTGACCACAACCACAAAACTACTGGTCACAACAACAAACCTACTGACCACAACTACTGACCACAACTACTGACCGCAATTACTGACCAAAACCACACAACTACTTACCACAACTACTGAACCACACACCTACTAACCAAAACAACTGACCACACAAATGCTGAACCACACAACTAAGGACCACAACCACATAATTATTGACCACAACAAAACAACTGACCACAACTACACAACTAATGACCACAACTACTGCTCAGCACTAGCTCTTGTCCAGCTCTGGTCCTGGGCATAGCTAGCTAGCTCTGGCTCGCACTAGCTTTGGTCTAACTGGTTTGCACTATAAAATTATAACTCGTTAATATGTATAAATGAGCATATAATACCTAACAACAATAATTGGAACTCTTGAACCGTTCAAGCTAGACACACCGAACCAACTTTCATATGTTCAGGCTATCCTAACTTTTCATGTACCTACTTTTTCAAATATAACACAGTTACCACAGTTACTACCGCAGACACTACCACTACGATAATGTTTTTCAAAACCATACATACTTTAAATTTTTTTTGCTTTAAATAGTAAAGTAAAAGGTTTTAAACTTCCACCACAAAAATACTTTTAAAGAGCTTTAGCAAGCACCAAAACTTTACGTGTAAAAAGTTATTGTGAAGCTTGCAAATCAAAATCTCCAGCTTCAATCATTTGACATACTTCTTCTTCTTCGTCTTCTTCTTCTTATTTAGCACACTACTTCTCTTACACCGTTTCAGCTAGAGATGCAGCTCAAACGTTAAAATGTGCATAATGGTCATGCTTGAGTTGCTTGTATACAACTTTTTGAAATCTTGTATACTTTTTGAAATATTAAACTTTTTGTCCTTTTCGTCATCCATCAAAAAGGCATTATTGCAGGCTACATTGTGACATTATTACTTCCAACTTCCATTCACTGTAAATGCAATAACGCCATTTTTGACACAATTCAGCTACTTTGAGCGCTTTGCAACAACTTAGACAAAATTTTGAACGTTTACATCTTTGTTTACTTCTCTGTTACTCATATGGTGTTTCAATCCCAAAAAATATTCTGATAAAACATTACAGCTGTTTTAGTAACCACATCAAAACCATTTTCTGTAACTTTTTTGCAAACAACTGCCATTTTGACCACTACCCCAACAAGTCAGCAAAAACAGAGCATTTGACATTTTAGGAATAGCTTGAATCAGACAGTAGATAGAGCTGTTTTAGTTAGCCATCAACTACTCTTTTTCTAGATGCAGCAAGTCATGTCAACAACAGCTGCAACAACAGCTACAAATTCCAATAAAACTACATCACGCTTTGAAGGTCACTTTCTTTGCTTTGTCTAACAACAGTATCATGAATCTAACAAATACGTTTTGTGGGCCAGAGTGCAGTATTTATTTAGTATTAAATCACAAACGTACTGTATGTTAGCATGTTTCTCACACTTGCTTTAGCCATAAGGGAGCAATGTTTCCTAGGCTACTGTTCCCTAGCAACGCTTTGCTCGGCAGGAGAGAACGTCTTCATAGCTCGACAAATTCCCATGATTTATGAATCTGTTCGGACCGAACAGCTAGTGCTAAGATTTCAAATGCTTCCCTGGTCTGGACGACCTGGAATGATAAAGATAATATTTCTAAGGCTCAATAGCTTTGTCCTCCTTCTCAGGATCATG
Source organism: Salvelinus alpinus (assembly GCF_045679555.1). NCBI lineage: Eukaryota > Metazoa > Chordata > Actinopteri > Salmoniformes > Salmonidae > Salvelinus > Salvelinus alpinus. The sequence continues at coordinate 4,700,360 of NC_092097.1, forward strand.
CTCCATGCTCTAAATAACCCAACTGGCTAGTTTGCCTGTCTCTAAAGACACAGGTGGGCTGTAACCCTCTGATTGGATAGAGCGGATTAGGAATAGCTTCTAGAGTGACAAAAAGTGGCTAGTTAACATCTACTAACAGCTCTCTGTGTCATCATTGAGCAGCCTGAACAGAACCGTTGCTATGGATACTCACAGCCGCAGAAGGCAACAATTATGGTGAGGGTGAAGAGAGTGACCACAATTACTGACCGCAACCACACAAATATTGACCACACAACAACTGAGCCACACAACTGCAGACTGCAGTCACACAACTACTGACCACAACTACTGAACACAATTACTGACCACAACCACACAACTACTTACACAACTACTGACCACAACCACAACTACTGACCACAACCACTGACCACAACCACACCACTACTGACCACAACCACAACTTCTGACCACAACCACACAACTTCTGACCACACAACTACTGACCAAAACCACACAACTTCTGACCACATCTAGTGACCACAACCACACAACTACTGACCACAATCACACAACTTCTGACCACACATCTAATCACCATAACTACTGACCACCACAACTACTGACCACAACCACCTGGCCACATCTACTAACCACAATTAATTACCACAACCACACAACTACTGACCAAAACTACTGATCACAACCACACAACTACTGATCATACACCTACTTATATAAACTACTAACCACTACTGAACACAACTACTGACCACAACTTAACAATTACTGACCACAACTACTGACCACTAAACTAAGGACCACAACCACTGAACACAACTACTGGTCATTTAGCTATTTGATTTGCAATTTTAGGACCCCTTTAGGTATCAAAATGATTTTGGTCTTTACTTCTAAAGCACATAGAAACACTTTCAATGACATTCAAAAATGGCAAAAAGGATAGTAAAACAAAGAAATCTAAAGAAACAAGGTTTTGAAGTGTCTGTCCTAAATCTAGGGGTTATAAAAAAACAAATTCCACACATATTTAACACATTTCTGGGGGTAGGCACAAAACTACCTTTGTTCTTCCATTAATAAAAAAAAAGAAAAATGGTACTGGTTACCTTCAGACAAGTGGGGGGTCGTAAAGCAAAATGGAGAACACCATCGTGTTCGTGAGAATCTCCCCTTATTGGGGTCCCATTATTTTGTAGCCCAAATGGTTCGGACGCTACCAAACAGAAGTTGGCACATCGATGGTACCGACTTCTGACACTTTTGGAGGTCGTAAAGCATAATAGTTTATAGGTCAAACCTTTCAGACGCTACAGACGTTTTCGTGAGGAGACCGATTTTCGGGATGTCTCATGGTCTGACAAACACTGCTCTAGCTCTGCCACCTTTCACCGCAGATGCGGAAGTGCATCATTGGCAGATGTGGGTGATTGAGACCAGAGGAGGCTGGTGGGAGGAGCTATTGGAGGAGGGGCTCATTGTAATGGCTGGAAAGGAACAATTGGAACAGAGTGGTTTCCGTGTGTTGGAAGTGTTTGATACCATTCCATTAATTCCATTCCAGCCATTACAATGAGCACGTCCTCCTATAGCTCCTCACACCATCCTCCTCTGATTGAGACACATCCAATGCAAAAAACCCAGATATATCTAGCTTAAACCGACAGATTTTGATGGGGATTTTTTTGTTATGTAACTTAGATGGATGCACCGGTGTGTCAATCAACTCTAGGGTGTTAAATAGTAAAGTAAAATGTTTTAAACTTCTACCACAAAAATACTTTTAAAGAGCTTTAGCAAGCTCCACAACTATACTTGTAAAGTTACCATCTTGTTATTATTACAAGTGCTCAGCATATATGGGAACTCCTTCAAGACTGTTGGAAAAGCATTTCAGGTGAAGCTGATTGAGAGAATGCCAAGAGTGTGCCAAGCGGTCATCAAGGCAAAGGGCGGAGAATCTCCAATACTTTCTCAAACACTTTTTTGGTTACATGATTCCATATGTGTTATTTCATGGTTTTGATGTCTTCACTATTATTCTACGATATAGAAAATAGTAAAAACAAAACAACTTGAATGAGTAGGTGTTCTAAAACTTTTGACCGGTAGTGTAAATTTGCAGAAATTCGCATAAAATAACCAACCAACAGTAACTCTTGAACCGTTCAAGCTAGAGACACTAAATCAACTTTCACATGTTCAGGCTATCCTAACTTCAAATTCTTTAACACTTTTATCAATTATGATTGAATAAATGTGCATACATCTGCATGAAATAACCCACAAACAGTAACTCTTGAACCGTTCAAGCTACAGACACCAAACCAACTTTCATATTTTCAGGCTACCCTAACTTTTCATCTATCTACTTTTTTCAACTAAAACCAGTCACCACCATTACTACTGCAGACATTAGCACTACTATAACATATTTCAAAACCATACATGCTTTATAACAAGCTAGCAAACACACCACATGTTCTTCAGGAAATGTACTTTTCAGTGATCACCTAAAGATCACTGTTACCTAAAGAGTTTACGAGACAGAGCTACAGTTAGCTATCAGTAGGTCTACATACAAACCTGTTGGTCCCATGTTTCATGAGCTGAAATAAAATATACCAGAAATTTTTCATACTCACAAAAAGCTTATTTCTCTCAAATTTTGTGCACACATTTGTTTACCTTGTTAGTGAGCTTTCTCCTTTGCCAAGATAATCCATTCACCTGACAGGTGTGGCATATCAAGAAGCTAACTAAACAGCATGATCATTACACACGTGCACCTTGTGCTGGGGACAACAAATGGCCACTCTAAGATGTGCAGTTGTCACACAACACAATGCCACAGATGTCTCAATTGCGGGTGCTATTTAATGAAGCTGCCAGTTGAGGACTTGTGAGGCATCTGTTTCTCAAACTAGACACTCTAATGTACTTGTCCTCTTGCTCAGTTGTGCTCCGGGGCCTCCCACTCCTCTTTCTATTCTGGTTAGAGCCAGTTTGCGCTGTTCTGGGAAGGGAGTAGTACACAGCGTTGTACGAGATCTTCAGTTTCCTGGCAATTTCTCTCATGGAATAGCCTTCATTTCTCAGAACAAGAATAGACTGACGAGTTTCAGAAGAAAGGTCTTTGTTTCTGGCCATTTTGAGCCTGTATTCAAACCCACAAATGCTGATGCTCCAGATACTCAATCTAAAGAAGGCCAGTTTTATTGCTTCTTCAGCTTCGTTTTCAGCTGTGCTAACATAATTGCAAAAGGGTTTTCAAATGATAATTTAGCCTTTTAAAATGATAAAGTTGGATTAGCTAACACAAAGTGCCATTGGAACACAGGAGTGATGGTTGCTGATAATGGGCCTCTGTACACCTACTATGTAGATATTCCATTAAAGAAAATCTGCCGTTTCCAGCTGCAATAGTCATTTACAATATTAACAATGTCTACACTGTATTTCTGATCAATTTGATGTTATTTAGATGGACAAAAAAATAGTTTTTCTTTCAAAAACAAGGACATTTCTAAGTGACCCCAAACTTTTGAACGGTAGTGTACATTTTACAGACACCGTATGTTTTACATTTGTTATCTTGTTGTTATTAGTCCCACCCTTCAGCTCCATTCAACCCCTCCCATCTATTTCTTAACACCATCCATATTGGATTTCTTTTTGCCATATATTTTTAAACTGTGCTGCTTCACAAAAGTACTGTACCTTTCTATTCTCATAGTTTATACAGATTGTAAATTAAAGATAAACATTTTTGCTAAAATAATAATTATATTATTGATCGATTGACTATGACTTTTAAAATCACCCAGTATTGCTATCTGCAATTCTTCAGCCATTCCTAGGCCTGTGACCAAAAACGAGCTACATATGGACAGTACCAAAATAAATGATCTAATGACTGCCTCCTCACAGGAAAATCTGCAGAGCTGGGAAGAATAAGAGTTACAAGATGTTTGAATGATAGTGACCCGTCCTCCCAGGCTGCTGGCCTGGAGTAGGATCAGATAATTTGTGGAATAGTGGTGAGGTTTTAATGGGTACTGGGTTAGTTGGTAGGGCAATTTTTCACAAAGTGTAACGAATTCATCCTACACAATAGAGTAGGGGGCGGCATGCACCTATAACATTTGTTTGTGGACCGCAATAATACAGAAGACGATGAAGAAGTGTTCGAGGGTAAAGGCTGGAGGGGGGCGTTCCTGTAGAGAATGCACATGCAGGAACACCCCGAATTGCGGGTCGCAATCACACAGTATTGGAAGCCGGAGCTGAAGGGAATCTCGTTTTTCTTTATTTTATCTAAAGTGTAAGGTTCTCGTTATTTCCGTTTTAGAAGTTATTGGATGCTTTCTCTCTGATTTGATCTTCAACGTTCGATGTAGATACCTCTCACGTGTGTGCGGTTTTGAGTCGATAGCGTTTGACAGTGCAGTGGCTTTCACCGTGAGCCAACTCAGCCAGGGCAGCGTTTGGTTAGCCATGGAGCCAACGTTACTAATTAACTAGCGATTTATTGTTACCATTATTAGTTAGCATTGGGTTAACCATTCGGAGGGTGGTTGACACGCGGTATCGCTAACGAACCGCATACATATCGGCATTTCTTCAATCGGCTCATAATCCATGATCCTGTCATTGATATTTTTTTTTATCGAATTTTTTCTTACGGTAACTAACGTTTTAGATAATTAGCTAGCTAAAGGAGCAGGTGAGCTGACACCTTGTTTGACAGCTAAGTTACTGTTACCGTTAGATAAGAAGAAAAGGCTAACTTGGTTGCTGCGTATTGTCCGTTTAGCTAGCTAACGTTAAACATTTGGGAACTCAGCACTGCACTAGCAGCTGCTAGCTTACCCTACACTAATGTTAACCTGTCTGTGTACCAGCAGTAGCTAACGCGTTAGCAGCCTTCAACTCGGGAAAACAAACATCGAAGAAGCTTTCATTGAGAGAAGACTCATCTAAACGGTAAACGAGAGTTTATTCTATATTCTACCAACCACTGTAAATTAGCTAACTAACTAGCTAGTCTACCTAATGTACTTGCCAGAAGATACCGACCCTATCGTGAAGCTATTTTACACTGAGATGCACTGAAGTCTGAACTCAGTCATGGCTACTACATTAAGACACAATGGAGCTGGTGTGAGAGATGGGTTGGAAAACGTACCTCAATGCAGGGATGGGATATGCCACTGTACTCCACATCGTACCTATAATCAACACTGCTCTTTAAATACTGCTAGTTTTCCCTGAAAACTGCCCTTTTTGTCCTCCATGTTAACTAGCAGTAGCCACAGCATCCATTATGAAATTACATGTTGGGTTGAACAACAAATGAGCTGATTGGCTGACACTGCCACTATCAGGTGGCTCCTGATAGTTAGCATTATGACGAAAAGGGCAGTTTTCCTGGAAAACCAGCAGTATTTCAATCTTCTCGATTTGTCCGTGTGGATGAAGTTAACTTGGAGTACAGTGGCATATCCCATTCCTGCATTGAGGAAAGTTTTCCGACCCATATCTCGTGTCGGCTCCACAGTGTCTTTAATGTAAACATGATTGCATTCCCGAACGCCGTGTTTTTCAGTGTAAACGAGCATAACGGTAGGGTCGGTGTCTTGACATGCGGCACTTGGGGTGGACACCCACCTCAATCAATGAGAGAAGATTTGAAATAGACAAGATGGTGGCGAACACATTGGATTACCTCATGGAGCAAAACAATTATTTCATTTAATAACGGAGCAGTTTTTTCAATTCAAATGAACCCCCTGCAACTAGACATGGAAGTTTAGAAGATGTGTTGTCTTCCAAGTCACTGTGCTATGTGTTACACAAACTACTTTGTAACGGCTGTATGGAAAGCATAGCTATATCTTGTTATGGTCTCAACATATGCAGTGTGTGTGTGTGTGTGTGTGTGTTAGTCATTGCCCCTCTACCTGTATTTGTGGGAGAATAGTTGATTTCTGGATGTTTTGTTGGATACCCTACATATCAGACAGTGTACTAGGAACTGTGTTGTGGGAGAGATTGAAAGCTTTACTGGAAATATAGCCTCAGCCTGAGCCTACATGTTTTGGGAAGCACTATTAAAATACTCTTAGTTGTAAAGGGGATCAAATACCCATCATATACTATACAGCCTAAACTAACAGTACTCCACAATCTGGTTTGAATATCACAGAATAGCATGGTCTATTAGATTAGTTAATGTAGCCAACTTCAGTCCCCTCCCTCCCTCAACTCATCTTGCCTAATGAGCACATAAGAGCTTGGATAGGAAAAGCATGTAGTGCAGATGACTGTACGCTGCTCACTCTCTGTGCAGCAGCAGCATATAGTCAATTGGTGTCCGAATGCTATGGGTGGGGCATGTGGTTTTTAGAGAATAGCTTGTGTGGTTTTAGGAACAGGCTTGTCTTCGATGGGTGAACCATTGATTCAACAGTCTGCTCCTAATGAAGCGGCGGTGTGGTGGGAGCTGCCTGCTGTGGCTGCCTGTCTCTTGTCATCCACCTCAATTTGCTATTGCACTGGTGGCTGTACCCTAACTCTCATTTGGTACAGAAACACACATGGAAATATGCAGTTTCCCTTGTCAATTTGTCCTTATTTGAGCCTGTGTAGTTTACTTTTTTTTGATTGGAACATGAAAAGGCTCAAAAGAGGCATTTGATTTTCTATCCTTAGTTTGTACCATGTGTTATCTAGCCACATTAAAAAAATGATAATAATAGATGAACGGGTTTGACTAGATTAGGCTATAGATGGAAGTAGTATATCATAAATATTATTTTTTGAGACGGAGATTTGATAGCCCTGAGTAAATGTGATTCCAGTGATGAGTCATCTCATTCTGTTCTACCCTGTTCAAAGGCACTTACATATTTTGTCTTGCCCATTCTCCCTCTGAATGGCACACATACACAATCCATGTCTCAAGGTGGCTTAAAACCTCTTCTTTAACCTGTCTCCTCCCCTTCATCTACACTGATTTGAAGTGGATTTAACAAGTGACATCAATAAGGGATCATAGCATTCACCTGGTCAGTCTGTCATGGAAAGAGCAAATGTCCTAATGTTTTGTACACTCAGTATCCTATCTATCTGACGAACTAAAAATCACCGAAATTAAACCTAGACGGGGAGATCTGAAAATACCCATATCGGTGTTAATTTTGTTATGTTTGAGCAAAGAACACAGCATAAGCCATGGCAAAATTCATTGAATTCAATTGAACTTGCTTTAAAACTGCATTTTTCTCTCCGCTGCATTGCAAAATGGGAATAATTGCAGGAAATCAGCTTTAAAAACAGAAGAAAAAAAATCTCTGCTCCATGGATACATTTGCAGAATAGCAGGAAGTTGGCTTAAAAGTGCAACTGTTTCTATACCTTTTTGATGCGGATAAAATCCTGGGGTAGATTCACCGCCATAGAACCCTATCCCTACTCATCAGTTTGCCTACCTGAGATCTGCTTCTGTGTTTGCAGCAGTGGAGATGGTGGCTTTTGCTAGAGAGATGTGAAGAGATATTTATAGATCTTTGCCTGAGCACAGAGCTGGTGCTACTGCTGCTTCTCTCTCCCCCCCTCTCTCTCTTCACCCTCTCCCTCTCCTTCTATCTACCCCCTCGATTTATCTGTATCTCTCCCTCTAGCTGTCTTTCCCTCCACGCCTTGCTAGATGTATATAATCCTTCCACTGCTTGCTAGATGTAAATAATTGATCAGAACTGGAGGCTGGGAGGGAATAGGTGACTGGTTGCAGGGCTCTGGGTCCAGGTTGACATTGGACATGTGTGTGTTGGTTGCATGGCTGTGGGTCCAGACTGGATCAGACCTGTCATTACTTTCAGTAGCTTGACTTACATCCAATTGACGACACATTTTAATGCGAATATTCAAAAAATCTGTATGAAAACATTATGCACATTGTCCCATAAGATGTTTCCATCAAATGTACTTTTTGCAGATGAAAGGCTGTGCGTGATGATGTAGTGCATATGAAAATAACATTTTTTTGTGGTTAAATTCCCATGTACTGAATTAAAAAATACAAGTTACAGGGGTTTCCATCGCATTTTCAATTCTACTGATAGTTTTATCCCAAAAAAGGTTGCGTTATATAGCGACTGTTCCCACTCTGGTCTTGGCACGTGCAGATACAGTGCAGGTATAGCCTACATGATGACATTGTTATGGACAAAGTAGCAAGAGCATTTTTTTTGTTGTCAAACTGCAGTCAAGAATCGATCATCATGTCACCAGAATAAGACCCTCGATATTTATTGGAAAGGAGCATCAAGCTCATCACTGTGCACTTTCCCCACCCTGTGACGTTCATCACTTATTTAATCTGTAATTTGTAGCCTAATAAACTGCATACTTTCCCAAGTCGTGGGGGGAGGACCCCACAACATATCATCGCGTGACTCCAAGTTACTTCGGTATAATGGTTATTATATAAATATTTGCACATAAAATAATTTCCCACCGCCAATTCTCGCATAAATCATTTTACAGGCAGAGAAAGATCCCACCTTGTCTCGTGTATTTTATTTTGTCGACATTAGCTGTTTCAGTCAGGCCTGTCGTGACATTATTTTATTCAACATGTACTGTTATCGCCTAAAAAGGTTGGAAGGCAGCAAAACCCTCACTGTGAGAAGACGGGAACCGGTATCGAGGGGGAGAGAAACTGGATCATCTGTCATCACTATTAGATCTGATATTTCAGTCACAAGATGTCCAAACAAAAGCACGCAATAAATCCATTGTTGTGAGATGTATACATTTGGGGCAGCAAGTAGCCTAGTGGTTAGAGCGTTGGGCCAGTAACCGAAAGGTTGCAAGATCGAATCCCCGAGCTGACAAGGTAAAAATCTGTCGTTCTGCCCCTGAACAAGGCAGTTAACCCAGGCCGTCATTGTAAATAAGAATTTGTTCTTAACTGACTTGCCTTGTTAAATAAAGGTAAAAAAATTGTTTAAAAATGAAAGGAAGAAATATATATATACAAAAAAATAAATGGCAATAAGATTTGGCTACAGCTGCTGGTCGTTCTGTGTTTTGGGGGATTGGACATGTTATGACTACGCTAGGAGTGTGAATGGTTAAACATTAAAACGAAATTGGGATATTAACTTTCAGAAAACAACGGAAAAATGTTTCTTCCACAAAATGAAAGGCACAGTCGTGCCGTTATCACGAAACTACCAATAACAGGTCCCGAATCATCATAAAGGGAATTTTTTTTTTTTAACATACCTAATGCAACAATGCTGTAACGTTAGTATGAGATTAGCATCTTTCAAATGAAATGCCATGAATATAAGGTGCGTCACGTTGTTATTTTGAAAAATGGCAGTATGTGACAGCAGCGAAACAGCCTGCTCTGCCCCCAGTACAGTATCGAGTCTGCTGCTGCTCTCTGTGCTTTTAGCTGACCCCGTAGCTATATATCTTTATATCTATATACTGTATCGATTTTTATTTCTATGTACTGTATACGTTTTTCTTTCCTCCGCTCCTGACTGCATATGCTGCTATAGAAATTGAATGACTAGAACGTACATCCCCATTCAAGCCAGTGATGGCATAATGGGTGGTTATAAACGGTTATGACAGTTTTATTTTAATGATTGTCTTCATCCATAACCGTCGATTTTATACGGTAATTGTGCAAGCCCTAATGTTTATCAGTGCAGTGCCTAGCTAGCTAAAACTCCATCCCTGTGTTTGTCAGTGACGCTAGCTAGAAGCAAGCAGGCTACAACAATTTTAAATCAGCTGATGAAATTACTTGTGACCGATATAGCCTACTTGTACAGGAATAGAGATGTTTTGTTTTTACAACTTTCTCACTGTCTATCAGAGCATGCGTCAGTCTGCCCCAGTGCCTGCGTCTCATTGTGAGTGAGCCATGCACAATACAGGTCGCGGGAGACGATGCTCGCAAATAGATTTTTAATTTTGGAATATTGATAAGTGGCAGTTGATGTCAAGTGCGCGTTGTCTCAATGCTCATTTAGGTTAAAACACTTAACAGACTAGATTGATCACAAGGGCAAGTGGCGACTCGATAAAGGGCTTATGGGCCAAGTGTTTGGTTTGAGATTCAGCCTGTGACTACATTTGATAGAACGTAATAGCCCCCTAGCGGTCATACGGAACTGGACTATCATACGCAATAGGACCAAAATCTGCATGTGGAATTGTAATGTTTTGATTTTGTTTGAATTAATCCACAATATTGTACATTTTAACTAGCCTAACTTTTGCCATATTTTTGTCATGATGCATGAGAGCGTGTGCATGCATGCATACATAACGGTGTCTGCGTGTGAGCGAGGTGCATGCAGTTCATACCTGTGTGTTAGGCCTGGGTGGTATCCAGATTATCTTCAAACTGACCTTGTGCCATACCGGCATATTCGGTAATACCGGCACTGAACACAAGGGGCGCTTTAAAAAAAGAAAAAACACTGAGCCGTTGTACTCCGAAGGTTAGCAATGCTAACAAATGCATATAAAATGCCATAGAGCATGCCAACTAAATGCTAATGAGTGCATTGCGAACAATTTATATAGTGTCTGACCTAAAGTATTTGCAGGACAGACATCTCAGCTCATATTTATTCAAGTAACAAAAAAAATCTTCGCTGTTACCAAGCAATGCTTGATTTTGGAAAAAGCTCACCACTAAATAGCATGTTATCAGCATGTTAAATGTGCAACTGGAGGGAAAAAAATTCTAGACCACCTTTACGTACATACCCCAACCAGAAGTCATGCATTACAGGCAACATCCGCACTGAGCTAAAGGCTAGAGCTGCCACTTTCAAGGAGCGGGACTCTAACTCAGAAGCTTAGAAGAAATCCCGCTATGACATTCGATTAACCGTCAAACAGGCAAAGCATCAAAACAGGACTAAAGGGAAGCACAGCCAAGAGCTGCCCAGTGACACAAGCCTACCAGACGAGCTAAACTACTTCTATGCTTGCTTCGAGGCATGTAACACTGAAACATGCATGAGAGCATCAGCTGGAAGACTGTGATCATGCTCTCCGCAGCCGATGTAAGTAAGACCTTTAGACAGGTTAACATTCACAAGGCCGCAGGGCCAGACGGATTACCAGGACGTGAACTCTGAGCATGCGCTGACATACTGACATTTTCAACCTGTCCGAGTCTGTAATACCCACATGTTTTAAGCAGACCACCATAGTGCCTGTGCCCAAGAAAACTAAGGTAACCTGCCTAAATGACTACCGACTCGTAGCACTCACGTCTGTAGCCATGAAGTGCTTAGTAAGGCTGGTCATGGCTCACATCAACACCATTATCCCTTTATCACACAATGACGGCCTATCGGGGAACAGTGCCTTGTTCAGGGGTAAAACGATCTTGTCAGGTCGGGCATTCGATCTAGCAACCTTTCGGTTACTGGCCCAACGCTCTAACCACTAGGCTACCTGCCTAGTGGTTTGTTCAGGCATTCTTGAGTCTGAAGCAGATATGCACCTTTTTTAAACATTATTTGATTTATATCGTGATATTTGTTATCGAATGATTTAGATATTGTGATAATTTATTTGCCATATCGCCCAGCCCTATTACCAATCATTGTTTTTGAAACCAGTGGACAGGCAGTGATAAGCCAGTGGAAAAATGTGCTCTTGCAACAGCTGCATAGTGCGGATCCCAGCCTATGGAATAAAAGTGGGGCTTTAATTCATGCTGGTAAGATAAATCCATTGGAATAATGGACACATGCTCAAACTCGTACACGTTTGATAGACTTTAAGGGGCAATCTGCCAGCAAGCAAGTGCTCAGCATATGTGGGAACTCTTCAAGACTGTTGGAAAAGCATTCAAGGTGACTACCTCATGCTGGTTGAGATAATCCCAAGAGTGTGCAAAGCTGTCATCAAGGAAAAGGGTACTTTGAAGAATCTCATATGAAATATATTTTGATTTAACACTTTTTTTTGTTTGTTTACTACATGATTCCATATGTGTTATTTCATAGTTTTGATGTCTTCACTATTATTCTACAATGTATAAATAAAGACCCCGGAATTAGTAGGTGTGTCCAAACTTTTGACTGGTACTGTATGTGTGAAATGTGTCTCGAAACAGGGGCAGCGGGAAAAATACACTTAAAATGCGAATGAATGACGCTTATCTTGTGTTTCATTTCCATTCTAGCCAGGTAGGCTATACTCCGGTTGTAAAGATAAGCAATGTGCTTAATACTAGGAAAGGTGAGAAATAAATATAGTAGGCCTCGTCTATAGAAAGCTGATGGGATCCTCCTGTTTTTAATAGAGGCCATCACTCTGTTTTCTCACGCAATTGCATAGCCTATAGAAATGTTGCGCAACATGAGCTCTCATGAAGTGTTTGATTCGATTTTCGATAGCATTTGCAATGATGTCAGAGTTATTTAGAGGGTCAATAGAGTGCTGAGTGCCAGGCAGTTAGCAAGTTTGGTAGGCTACTAATGATCAGCAGCAGCATCAGAGCTTGGAGAAGCCTAATTACCATGACTAAACCATCACATGGAATTTGACTGCCTTCATGACTCTCGACCGCCGGTCTGGAGCTAACCCCAAACTTCTTCCATTTAAGAATGATGGCCACCATGTACTTGTACCTTTAATGCTGGAGAAATGTTTTGGTACCCTTCCCCAAATCTGTGCCTCTACACAATTCTGTCTCGAAGCTCTATGGACAATTCCTACAACCTCATGGCTTGAGGCTCTAGCACTGCGATGCAGTGCCCTAGACCACTGGGACCAAAGGAACAAAGCCTACCATCAGTAACACACTACGCCGCCAGGGACTCAAATCCTGCAGTGCCAGCCGCGTCCCCCTGCTTAAGCCAGTACATGTCCAGGCCCGTCTGAAGTTTTCTAGAGAGCATCTGGATGATCCAGAAGAAGATTGGGAGAATGTCATATGGTCAGATGAAACCAAAATATAACTTTTTGGTAAAAACTCAACTCGTCATGTTTGGAGACAAAGAATACTGAGTTGCATCCAAAGAACACCATACCTACTGTGAAGCATGGGGGTGGAAACATCATGCTTTGGGGCTGTTTTTCTGCAAAGGGACCAGGACGACTGATCCGTGTAAAGGAAAGAATGAATGGGGCCATGTATCGTGAGAGTTTGAGTGAAAACCTCCTTCCATCAACAAGGGCATTGAAGATGAAACGTGGCTGGGTCTTTCAGCATGACAATGATCCCAAACACACCGCCCGGGCAATGGAGTGACTTCGTAAGAAGCATTTCAAGGTCCTGGAGTGGCCTAGCCAGTTTCCAGATCGCAACCCCATAGAAAATCTTTGGAGGGAGTTGAAAGTCCGTGTTGCCCAGCAACAGCCCCAAAACATCACTGCTCTAGAGGAGATCTGCATGGAGGAATGGGCCAAAATACCAGCAACAGTGTGTGAAAACCTTGTGAAGACTTACAGAAAACGTTTGACCTCTGTCATTGCCAACAAAGGGTATATAACAAAGTATTGAGATAAACTTTTGTTATTGACCAAATACTTATTTTCCACCATAATTTGCTAATAAATTCATTAAAAATCCTACAATGTGATTTTCTGGATTTTCTTTCTCATTTTGTCTGTCATAGTTGAAGTGTACCTATGATGAAAATTACAGGCCTCATCTTTTTAAGTGGGAGAACTTGCACAATTGGTGGCTGACTAAATACTTTTTCCCCCCACTGTATAACCACAGTAAAACGAGTCCTGTATTGACATAACCTGAAAGGCCGCTCAGCAAGGAAGAAGCCACTGCTTCAAAACTACCATAAAGAAGCCAGACTACAGTTTGCAACTGCACATGAGGACAAAGATCGTACTTTTTGGCCATCGTTATGTTTGGAGGAAAAATGGGTGTGCTTGCAAGCTGAAGAAGACCATCCCAACTGTGAAGCACGGGGGTGGCAGCATCATGTTGTGGGGGTGCTTTGCTGCAGGAGGGACTGGTGCACTTCACAAAACAGATGCCATTATGAAGGAGAATTATGTGGATATATTGAAGCAACATCCCAAGACATCAGTCAGGAAGTTTATGCTTGGTCGCAGATGGGTCATCCAAATGGACAATGACCCAAACATACTTCCAAAGTTGTGGCAAAAGGGCTTATGGACAACAAAGTCAAGGTATTGGAGTGGCCATCACAAAGCCCTGACCTCAATCCCATGGAAAATTTGTGGGCAGACCTGAAAAAAATGTGTGCGAGCAAGGAGGCCTACAAACATGACTCAGTTACACCAACTCTGTCAGGAGGAATGGGCCAAAATTCACCCAACTTATTGTGGGAAGCTTGTGGAAGGCTTTTACTAGAGTGTATTGTCGTGGAAATTCTACACAGGGACACTCAAAGTCAATCTTAAATGAATCATTGTTTATTAACAGCAAGCTGGAAAGGTCACAGTCAAACTTAAATGCATAAAGTACCGGTCTGAAGTGAGCTCCCCCGGGGCAGTCCTGTTTTCTTATATAGTGCTTACAAGTTATATTTGCATTATTCATCTTATTCATCGTTCTTAATTCATCATTAACGTTTGGTTCATGCATGTGACCGACCAATACTGGTTCATACATGTGACAGACCAATACCTCACGAGGCTTCTCCTCTCCATGCGGAGACCTTGAAACTGAGATATCCCTTTCTGTTCTCAAAACAAAGTTCTGTGCGTACTACCAAATTGCACATACTGATCGTGAGGATTCCTCCCAGGCACGTTCAATCAGTCACTTGCATGAACACAGAAATTGGTTATTAGAAAAGCACAAACATAACTATTTCCATCGCATTATTTTCATATGTTTTACCGTTTAGAAATGGAAGCACTTTGTATATATATATTTTCCCACGTAAGTATTTGGACAAATCCACTTACTGTATCAAAGTAGTCAAGAGTTTAGTATTTGATCGCATATTCCTAGCACGCAATGACTACATCAAGCTTGTGACTCTACAAACTTGTTGGCTGCCTTTTTGTAGTTACTTTTGGTTGTTTCAGATTGTTTTGCCCAATAGGAACAGAATAATGAATGTGTTGTCATTTTTGTAAATAAGAATAGGATGTTTTTCAACACTTCTACATCCATGTGGATGCTACCATGATTATGGAGTATCATTAATGAATTGTGAATAATGATGAGTGAGAAAGTTAGATGAACAAATGTCGTCGTTCCCCCCCCCCCCCCCCCCAAAAGCCAGCCCCCTCACCTTTGCCATTAACCAGGGGTATGATCTTTGTTCCTCGAACTTTCTCACCGAAGCACAGCCAAAACAAACTTTAAATGCATCCCAAAAATGTGTAGTCATACGCTTGATGTCAGGGGTCGCGTTAACGCAGGATTCTGCATTTTTCACGCAGAAAAGATAATATATCTTGCTGCTTTTTGTAAATGCAGATCTGAGATGCTTCTTATTTGTCAACTCTGCTCAGGTTCAGTAAGGGTTTTGCTCCAGATCATCTATGTGAAAGGCCTAATTTCATGCTTCAGCTGCACTATCTTTGCTCACATCATTGGATCACCAGACAGCGCTCTGAATGACGTGTAGGCTACTTTTCTCTGGTACTTTCCTCCATTGTAAATTGCAAAACGGTTAATGTAGCTGGCTACATTCTTTCAATGATAAACATTAGAAATATGATGGCCTTGCATTGTTTTTTGCAAAAAAAACAACCTTGCTTTTTCGTTAGCTAGTTTACTTGTGTGACTGCTAGCCATATAGGCAGAGTTGCAAAGAAAAGCCATATCTGACTGGCCAATAAATATAAAAGACTAAGATGGGCAAAAGAACACAGACTCTGGACAGAGGAACTTTGCCTAGAAGGCCAGCATCCCAGAGTTGCCTCTTCACTGTTGATGTTGAGACTGGTGTTTTGCGGGTACAATTTAATGAAGCTGCCAGTTGAGGACTTGTGAGGCGTCTGTTTCTCAAACTAGACACTAATGTACTTGTCCTCTTGCTCAGTTGTGCACCGGGGCCTCCCACTCCTCTTTCTATTCTGGTTAGAGCCACGCTGTTCTGTGAAGGGAGTAGTACACAGCGTTGTGCGAGATCTTCAGTTTCTTGGCACTTTCTCGCATGGAATAGCCTTCATTTCTCAGAACAAGAATAGACTGACGAGTTTCAGAAGAAAGGTCTTTGTTTCTGGCCATTTTGAGCCTGTAATCGAACCCACAAATGCTGATGCTCAACTAGTCTGAAGAAGGCCAGATTTATTGCTTCTTTAATCAGAACTGTTTTCAGCTGTGCTAACATAATTGCAGAAGGGTTTTTCAAATGATCAATTAGCCTTTTAAAATTATAAACTTGGATTAGCTAACACAACGTACCATTGGAACACAGGAGTGATGGTTGCTGATAATGGGCCTCTGTACGCCTACTATGTAGTATTTTCCATAAAATAATCTGCCGTTTCCAGCTACAATAGTCATTTACAACATTAACAATGTAATGTCTACAATGTATTTCTGATCAATTTGATGTTAATGGACAAAAAAAACAGTATTTCTTTCAAAAACAAGGACATTTCTAAGTGACCCCAAACTTTTGAACGGTAGGTTATATGGTTTAAAATGTGGTGCAATTTCGTCAGCTATTTCTGGAGAAGTGCAAATTTCATCTGTAAGATGGTTCCTGCAATCAGTATAATGTTAAGTGGACATTCCTTCCCTTTCTCTTCGTATTGGATATTTATCCAGCTCCTATGAACAGTTTGGATGTGCGTAAAACCCTCCGGTTTGTTGCCTTGTCTGTATTATTATGCGCCCACGGGGAGCAAATGTGTTGCTTATAACTGTATTTAGACACAGCCTATTTAAAACAAGTTTTTTTTAAATTAGAATTATACTCTGTCTTTTTAGGCCTTATCAATAGTCTGGTGAATTGAATCTTGCTGATTTGACTACATTGGCAAGTCCATGTCCAGACAGCAATTTGCAATTGATAATTTGCAATTAGCCCCTATATCAGTGTAATGCTATAGCCTGTGTTTTTAACCATTTATTTCCATATTGGAGAAATGCATTTTAGAACAATGTGGACTGCAAACATGTTCAAAATATTAAGCAAATGTGGGACATATAATGAACTAGGTTATTATGGAGTAACAGAGTTGAGAACGAAATGGGATGAATGACCATAAATACGCAACTTGGAGCAACCACATATTTAGCCATGGAGCATGTTCTGATTGGCCAGTGAGGGGGCAAGCCTCGACACACCCACAACTTGTTTAATCATCTCAACCCCAGCCCTTTCGCGCCGCTACTGCTCCCGTAATTCCGGTGAAACATGTCATTTCAAATCCAAAATACTGGAGTGTAGAGCGAAATGTACAAATGTCATCTTCACTGTCAAAAAATGTGGTGTATGTCCTTTTTGGTTTACCTTGATGCTGGAGCTCCTCTCCATCGTTTAATAAACAAAAGAAAAATACTTGTGAGTTAGGTGGCCAGTGGCACTGTTTCCCCTAATGCGGATCTCAGCTTTAAGCTGATATTGACACATTTTACAAGGAATTTAATGCACACACGTAATTCAGTGTATCTGTCTGGTTACTTCTCAAGGTAAACTGAAATTCAAAATTTCTGAATTGACCCCAATCCTGCTGTTCTTATGACCCTTTTCAAGTCCAATCCAGCCTCTCCCTTTCTGATGCTGCTGAACTTTTGACTGCCTTTTAAACATGCTGTGCTGCAGTGAGGGCTTGTTGCAGGGAGAACTAAGGAAGATGATTCAAATCCATTCATCCTGTCTAGGGAATTATCTTTTCCCCCCGCTAATGAGGTCTTTCTTTCTTTCTGCTCGTCCATACACCTGCAGTGCATTTCTCCTACCACCACCAGTTTGTTTTTCATCCAACCCAAAGGCACTGAATGAGACTAGTGTAACAGAGAATCTAGCGTAGTTGGTTGTAATTGAGGACTTGACGGTTAGAGATGGTCACATGGCTTGCTCTTGTGGATCTAGGTTATATGTGGCTTCCTATACAACAAGGAGGGATGCAATGCAAACCTTGAGTGGGTGAATGGAGGAATGAACATTTCATTGTCCGGTTTTCGTCGTTGAAGTGTGTCTTGCCATCGTGCTGCTCCCCCAGTGACACAGTCCTTTAAACAGCTGGGTTTCCTCACTAGCCCTGGGCTGCCTGTCAGCACAATTATATTGTTACTGAGAGAGAAAGGGAGTGCGAGGAAGGGAGGGTTGGTGAAGGAGTAGAGTAAGGCAGAGCAGTGTGCACATGATATAGTGAGAGGAGAGTGCTCGCTCGCTCTCTCGCTCACCGTCTCTGTGCTTGTACACTTCATTCAGAAAAAGGGGCAGTCAAGAGGGGGTCCTTCCTTCCTCGTTTCCAAAACCCTCGACGTAGAATAGCTCCGACATGTACAGCTAGCTAGAACAGCCGGAGAGGACAGACAAGACCGTGAGTGCTCCCAGACCATGAAATAAGCTTTAGGCTAGCGGTAGCTAGATGACCGCGGGGGACGGATGGATTCTCCTCGGATACAGTCAGTGTTTATTGAGACGAAAGTGATGTCAGCGATCTGCTAGCGTAGCGCTATGTTGTAGCCTGTCGTTCCACCCGATCATTCATCCTGCAAAACCTCTGCATGGGAGCTGCAAATCTCTGAACACAGTAAGCAAGCGATGTGTGTTTGCGTGTGCGCCACTGTTTTGTATTATTCACATTTACCAGTTACGCGGGGTGTGTCAAAGTTAAACTTCAAACTATTATTCGGTGGATTGCCTTAGCTTATCGCCTCTTATCCGTCTCTGTTCGTGTCCTGTCTTTAGTAACGTTGCTAAAGTGTGATTTAGCTCGCTGCCTGGCTCTACGGTAGCTGACATCTATCTGGAGCTTCGCATAGCTTCTATAAAGTACTGTTTTATAGGGCTGGGAATCGCCAGGCACCTCACAATACGATATTATCACGATACTTAGGTACCGATTTTTATGTGTTTTTGATTCTGTGACTCTTCATTGTGATTCGATGTTCCAAACATATTGCTCACCATGCGTCTGCTGCAGGGAGATGGGAACATTAGAAAACACGTTTTTTTGATCAGTCAAAGAAATAAAAGTGCCGAAAACAAATTGGCTCCCTATTTTAAAAAGCTATTTTGGAAAATGTTGGTGCAGATACAGCCAACTAGCGCAAAAATATTATTGCGATATGATATATCATCTAAAATAATATCCCGGTATGTAACTTTCGATTTGTCCCCTTCTATTTACCCTTCTGTAATCTGTTCACCTGCATTGGTTTTTAGATGGTTTGGATGTACTGGTTTTAATTGTGACGTTAATGAAGTCACCGACTATCTAACTATGTCTATGGACTGTTCCATTTTATTAGTGGTGCATGTAGGCTACGCTGCATAATTATGGCTTTATATATTGTGCTAGAGGGTGAGTGGGTGGGTGGGTGGGTTGGCTGGTGTGAGAACACACACTTTGGTGAAGACAGTGCTGAGGTAATGAGGAATTCCCTGCTACTGTGTCGTCCTGTAGGCGGGCGGGCGGGCGGGAGGGGGGGCAGGGGTGGAGAGTTGACAGGAAGGGTCCGTCACTTTGGAACCTGTCATAGAGCAGAGAGGATGGAAGGGAGGAATTCGTCATAAGGAGCCTGCTATCCATGGAGATGTGACAGCAAATAGTTGATTCTTACAAAACATTGGGTGGGAACATCTGGAACAACCATTAAGACTAACACAGAACATAATGTGCTAGGAACAGAGAGGGGGGCGGAGAGATGGGGAGAAAGTGGGTGCAGGTGACAGAAAAAGAGGGTGGGTTGGAGATGGAGGGAGAAAAGAGTGTTTGCTAGAGGGAGAGAGAGAGAGAAAAGGAGCACTTGCGACAGAGGCGGAGAATCTCAATTGCGTACTCCCCGCTTCCTTTCTCCTCGCTTCCTTTCTCCTCGCCTCCTTCTCAAAACCCATTGGATGAGAAAGCCAGAGGTCCTTCTCCTACAATGGGTTTTGAGAAGGAGGCGAGGAGAGAGTATGCAATTGAGATTCTCCCAGAGACTGAGAAAGAGAGCAGCAGCAAAGCCCTCTTGAATAAAAAATCTGCTGCTATTTATAGCATAGTGTCTTCTTCTCTCCCTCACACCAATCGCTCTCTCTCTCGTTTCTCTTTCTGTCTCATTTGCTCTTTCAGGTGAATGAAAACCTGCCGCCTTTACCACGTAATGCTTGGTCTCGCCTCTGTATACTATTTAGCCATTTTCCCGAGCCTTCTTTGTCAGATGGTGTTTGTGACTGTCACTTTGTGTTACTATCTAATGTGGGGAGTGTTAAGCAAATCTATCTCTGGTGAGACATGGGAGATATTTTGATGGGTGTGTATCAGATACTATTGATTTAAATAAGGTGTTGCATAGGTTTTAGATGTCAATATCAGGGGCTTTTTAACTTCTCTGGGATATGTGGGACGCTAACGTCCCACTTGGCCAAAAGCCAGTAAAAATGCAGAGCGCCAAATTCAAATAAATTACTATAAAAATCAAACTTCCATGAAATCCCACATGAAAGACACCAAATTAAAGCTACAGCCAACATGTCTGATTTCAAAAAGGATTTACGGCGAAAGCACACCAAACAATTGTTAGGTCAGTACATAGCCACAGAAAAACACAGCCATTTTTCCAGCCAAAGAGAGGAGTAACAAAAAGCAGAAATAGAGATAAAATTAATCACTAAACTTTGATGATCTTCATCAGATGACACTCATAGGACTTCATGTTACACAATACATGTATGTTTTGTTCGGTAAAGTTCATATTTATATCCCAAAATCTGAGTTTAGGCGGGACGCTACTGTCTCACTTGGCAAAAAGCCAGAGAAAATGCAGAGCGCCAAATTCAAATTACTATAAAAATCAAACTTTCATTAAATGACACATGAAAGATGCCAAATTAAAGCTACACTGGTTGTGAATCCAGCCAACATGTCAGAATTCAAATAGGCTTTTCGGTGAAAGCAAACTATGCTATTATCTGAGTTAGCACCATTGTAAACAAAGAGAGATAAGCATATTTCAACCCTGCAGGCGCGACACAAAACGCAGAAATAAAAATATAATTAATGCCTTACCTTTGATGAGCTTCTGTTTTTGGCACTCCAATATGTCCCATAAACATCACAAATGGTCCTTTTTGTTCGATTAATTCCGTCGATATATATATATCCAAAATGTCCATTTATTTGGCGCGTTTGATCCAGAAAAACACCGGTTCCAAGTCGTGAAACATGACTTAAAAATATCTCAAAAGTTACCTGTAAACTTTGCCAAAACATTTCAAACTGCTTTTGTAATGCAACTTTAGGCGTTTTTTAACGTAAATAATCGATAAAATTGAAGACTGGATGATCTGTGTTCAATACAGGATTAAAACAATCTGTAGCATGCTTTCTGGTCACGCGCCTCTATCTAACAGTACACGTGACCCTGATTCAGGGTGACCCTGATTCAAAACAAGTGACCCTGATTCAAAATGGCCGTACTTCTTCATTACACAAAGGAAAAACCCTCAACTCATTTCTAAAAACTGTTGACATCCAGTGGAAGCGGTAGGAACTGCAAGAAGGTCAATTAGAAATCTGTATTCCCAATGAAAATCCATTGAATAGAGAGTGACCTCAACAACCCAAAAAATCTGAATGGTTTGTCCTCGGGGTTTCGCCTGCTAAATAAGTTCTGTTATACTCAGACATGATTCAAACAGTTTTAGAAACTTCAGAGTTTTCTATCCAAATCTACTAACAATATGCATATCTTATCTTCTGGGGATGAGTAGCTGGCAGTTGAATTTGGGTATGCTTTTCATCCAAACGTGAAAATGCTGCCCCCTATCCTAGAGAAGTTAAGCTGCTATTGATTCGCAATATGCACCCGAGAGCTTGGCATTAACATTTTTTTGCCACTTTTCCTTTGGACAAGTAGCAGGGCACTACGCTGACTTAAGTAAAACATTTTTTTTTTTTTTTACAAGGAGCACATGAAAAATGTATGCACACAGACATTTAGGAGCACAATGAAAATATTTGAGGTAATAAAGCTAGAATCCTTCAATTTTCTAGGCGCACTGGTGCTCATAATTAAATATTCCAGGTCACACACACACACATATTTACTCGTGTATATACGAGTAAAATGGTTGTACTGTAAAGCCCTGAGTATGCCAGATTTTTCTTTTTACTTCTCCGAAAGCTCAAATCACTTAAATAATTGTCTGTCACACCATGGGCCAAAAGAGTGAGTCTATGGTACTTATCAGGACATGGACAATGTTGAATAGAGGGGAATCCCAGTTTTCCAACAGTGTCATTTTTTTCCCATTATTGAGAGATTTACAACCAAAATATATAGGATTGTATTATTAACGTGCACCAGTTCATCAACTGCGTGTTAGCCATTTTGCGGATATTCACGAGTGCCGAAGGAAAGTTTTATCAGACATAACAATGACATTAATACATGCTATTAGCTAAATAGTTAAGTACCAACATGACCAGCCCAGCTACACAATGTTTTAAATAGGTTATGTAGTAGACTATCCTTTAATTTATAAGCTACCTGCTGCAATGTCTGTCTCTCTCCTCGAGCCCACTGGCACACATGCAGGTAAAGCACACACCTTGACATTTCTAGGATTTTAATGACCGAACGAACCCTGTTTGCCTACAAAAAGGAGGCGGCACAACATGTCGTTTTTCTGTCACGGATGGGCTATTGCAGCAGACGACCACACCGGGTTCCACTCCTATCAGATCAAAACAAGAAAAGGTGGCTCCAGTGGGCATGTCGGCGAATCCCGGTTCCTTTTGCGTCATGCAGATGGCCGTCAGGATTTGGAGTAAGCAGCGTAAGTCCATGGCCCCATCGTGCTTGGTGTCAACGGTACAGGCTGGTGGTGTAATGGTGTGGGGAATGTTTCCCTGTCACACGTTTGGTCCCTTGATACCAATTGAGCAACATTTCCCATGCCCAGAAGAATTCAGGCTGTTCTAAAGGCAAAGCCTCAATTTCTCTGGGAATGGAATTCACAAGGTGTCAAGTGTTCCCACAGGGATACTGGCCAATGTTGACTCCAATGCTTCAAGTTGGCTGGGTGTCCTTCGGGTGGTGGACCCTTCTTGATACACACAGGAAAACTGTTGAGTGTGAAAAAACCCAGCAGCGTTGCAGTTCTTGACCCAAACTGGTATGCCTGGCTAGGGCTGTGGCGGTAATGAAATGTTGTCAGCCGGGTTATTGTCATGCAAAAGTCTGCCAGTCCTACGGTAATTGACCGTTAATTAACATAAACCCGTTTAGCATCTCCAGGCCTCCACGCATACAAGCCACTGATGAGTGCTTTTGGAACATCTACAAAAGTCTGATAAATCTGTTTTTATTTTTGTCAGTTCTAAAGAAACATGCCATGAAGAAAATGTATTTCAGAAGAAAAGAATATGAGTTGGCCTACTGTAGGCCTATGTTATCTGGCTATGCTCCGTGCTGTAGGCTTGTTCATTTAGCTGACAAGATATGCTTGAGTCCCATGCCATTATTTTTATCTGATTTTATAGTAAGAAGAATATAATTGAACTTCGCTGAATCAAATAGAAAAAATGTTTTCCCATTACAAAGCAAGTGTTCATATGAAATGGCTATGTTGAGCGTACAAGTGATAATTTGAAACCGGTCCTATATGCTAGATTTGGAGTTATTTGGCAAATTTACTTGTGAATGATACAAACCTTAGAATGTCTTTAGAAATAAAAACATATATGGGTTGCATGGTGTGACTATAGAAAAAACCTGCGCTCTGTTTGCCTCTGGCTGCACAGCTGTTCTTTCATCAAGTGATCTTATTTTCACCCATCAGACTATTCTCAATGTAATCTTGTCTTTACTAATATGTGAAATTAGTCTCGATTTTTTATTTATTTATTTTTTTTTTTTTTTTTTAAGAAAGGCCCGTTTTCAAATGGGCAGCAACAGGGGTCAGGGGGGGAAAAAGACATGTCATCTGCAGCCTAGTGAATGGAGGCCGCGTGCTTTCCAGCCGCTCCGTTTTGTAGGCTACTTCGGTTTTTATAGCGGAGCATTTACTTAATATGAGCACCTGAGAAATACATTTAAGAATAACTTACCCCGTGCTTAATTTGGGAAACGAAGTGAAATCTGGTCGGGAACATCAATAGGGACATGTTTTCGTCTGCGTGCTCAAGAAAGGAAAACAAGGAGAGAGAGAGAGGAGGAGATGGAAATGTGTGGTGGTGAGATTCTGTACAGCTGAAGGTAATGTCACTCAATTAATTAAATGTAAACAATTCCCTATTACTAGGCTATTCAAAATCAAATACAAATTCACTATAATTGTAGGCTAACTGTAAGCAGCACTGCATAATCAAATCAACCAACAGCATGTGCTGGGGACAAAAGGACACTCTAAAATGTGCAGTTTTGTCACACTACACAATGCCACATGTCTCAAGTTGAGGGAGCATGCAATTGGCATGCTGACTGCAGGAATGTTCAGCAGAGCTTTTGCCAGAGAATTGAATGTTCATTTTTCTACCATAAGCCGCCTACAACCTCATTTTAGGGAATTTGGCAGTACGTCCAACCGGCCTCACAACCACCGCTCACGTGTAACCACTCTATCCCAGGACCTACACATCCGGCTTCTTCACCTGCAGTGAAAACAGCCTCCCTGACTGCTGATGAAATTTAGGATTGTTTCTGTCTGTAATAAAGCCATTTTTAAGGGGGAAAACGTATTCTGATTGGTTGGGCCTAGCTCCCCAGTGGGTGGGCCTGGCGCCCACCCGTGGCTGCACCCCTGCCCAGTCATGTGAAATTCATAGATTAGGGCCTAATTATTTTATTTAAATTCAGATTTTCTACTATAAACTCAATAAAATCTATAAGTGTTGCATGTTGTGTTTATATTTTTGTTCAGTATATATTCCGGTCTCTTACATTGCGTGTTCTGATATTACGATAATTTTATTGTATTGTATAAAACTATTTTTCTATAGGTATTACCGCACTGTTGAAGCTAGAAACACCTGCGATAACATCTGCAAATCTGTGTACACAACCAGTAAAATTTGATTTGATTTGGGTTGATTCTCCAGGGGGCAGAGGGCTAGGCTGGTGGGAAGGGAACAAAAGGAGTGGCTGAAGAACCTACAGGTTTATCTATGGGCTAGTGCTGAGAGATTTAGTGTTTTTTGAGGTTGTTTCTGTTAGATTTGTAAAAAAGAAAAAATCATTGTTTTCCACTTTGGTTTTGATAAAATTTTAAACGTGCATTATGAAAAATGTACATTGAAATGATTTTACAGCTTTTTAATTCAAAAACCCCAAATAGTGAACGTTCATTAATTTGCCAAAATATTCCATTGACTCTGTCAGGTCCACATTGTGTAGACATCAACAGAAAAATACTATGAAATAATCAAATATTTCAGTTGTGTATATTACTTCGTTTTTTGTTGATGGCTTTATTATTTTTAACGTCATCTCATCTCTGCTTAGGGAGTGGCAGCCAGCCAGACAATGTTATCTCTGCTCAACATACTGTACTGTCTAGTTATCCTATTTAGCTAGGCTAGCCTGCCTAAGTATGCAGCAGAGCTGTCTGACAATCATTTTACTAGTTCTTTAAAGTAAACTGAACAAAAATACACTACATGACCAAAAGTCGACGAAACATCTCATTCCAAAATCACGGGCATTAATATGGAGTTGGTCCCCCATTTTGCTGCTGTAACAGCCTTCACTATTCTAGGAATGCTTTCCACTAGATGTTGGTGGATTGCTGCGGGGACTTGCGTCCATTCAGCCACAAGCATTAGTGAGGTCGGACACTGATGTTGGGCGATTAGGGTTGGCTCGCAGTCGGCGTTCCAGTTCATCCCAAAGGTGTTCGATGGGGTTGAGTTCAGGGCTCTGTGCAGGCCAGTCAAGTTCTTCCGCACCGATCTCGACAAACTATTTCTGTATGGACCTCGCTTTGTGCTCGGGGGCATTGTCATGCTGAAACAGGAAAGGGTCTTCCACAAAGGCACAGAATCGTCTAGAATGTCCTTTGTATGGTGTAGCGTTAAGATTTCCCATTACTGGAACTAAGGGGCCTAGCCCAAACCATTATTCCTCCATCAAACTTTACAGTTGGCAGTATGCATCGTGGCTGGTAGCGTTCTCCTGGCATCCGCCTAACCCAGACTTGTCCGTTGGACTGTCAGATGAAGGGTGATTCATCACTCCAGAGAACACGTTTCCACTGCTCCAATGACTGCGAGCTTTCTACTACTCCAGCCGACGCTTGGCATTGCGCATGGTGATTTTAGGCTCGTGTGCGGCTGCTAGACCATGGAAACCCATTTCACGAAGCTGCTGTCAAACAGTTATTGTGCTGACGTTACTTCTTCCAGAGGCACTTGGAACTCGGTAGTAGAGCTGTGGCGGTCACATAATGTAATCAGCCGGTGATTGTCAAGCGAATAACTGTCGGTCTCACGGTAATTGACCGTTAATTAACATAAACACATTTAGCATCTCCTGTCTTCCGCGCATAGCCTACAAGCCACTGATGTAGAACTTTTTAGAACATCTACATTTAAAAAAGTCTAAATAATATAGCCTACACCTTCACAATAAATCCAGGATTTATTTTAGACAGGTCTAAAGAAACATGATAAGAAAATGTAATCTTTCAGAAGTATAGAATAGCATACTCTGCTTTGTCCTAATGTTTCGTCCTGATCTGGCTATACTATATGGCTGTGAGCTATAGTAGTTCATTTAGCAGACAAGATTTGGTTAGAATTCGGTGGCATTATTGTATATTATGTTATAGTATGAAGAAGACCATTGAACAAAGCTGAATAAAAGAGGATATTTTCTCCAAACGATTTGAGGGAGTGCGCACATGCGGCTATTCTGTGTTGAGGGGTTAACAAAGAAATAGGTACTCCTATATGCCTTAGAGTTATTTACGTATGTTTAGTAAACTCAGCAAAAAAAAGAAACGTCCTCTCACTGTCAACTGCATTTTATTTTCAGCAAACTTAACGTGTGTAAATATTTGTATGAACATAAGATTCAACAACAGACATAAACTGAACAAGTTCCACAGACATGTGACTAACCGAAATGGAATAATGTGTCCCTGAACAAAAGTAACAGTCAGTATCTGGTGTGGCCACCAGCTGCATTAAGTACTGCAGTGCATCTCCTCCTCATGGACTGCACCAGATTTGCCATTTCTTGCTGCGAGATGTTACCCCACTCTTCCACCAAGGCATCTGCAAGTTCCCAGACATTTCTGGGGGGAATGGCCCTAGCCCTCACCCTCCGATCCGAAAGGTCCCAGACGTGCTCAATGGGATTGAGATCCGGGCTCTTCGCTGGCCATGGCAGAACACTTCCATTCCTGTCTTGCAGGAAATCATGCACAGAACAAGTAGTGTGGCTGGGGGCATTGTCATGCTGGAGGGTCATGTCAGGATGAGCCTGCAGGAAGGGTACCACATGAGGGAGGAGGATGTCTTCCCTGTAACGCACAATGATGTGATTGCCTGTAATGACAACAAGCTCAGTCCGATGATGCTGTGTCACACCGCTCCAGACCATGACGGACCCTCCACCTCCAAATCGGTCCCGGAGTACAGGCCTCGGTGTCGCTCATTCCTTCGACGATGAACACGAATCCGACCATCACCCCGGTGAGACAAAACCGCGACTTGTCAGTGAAGAGCACTTTTTGCCAGTCCTGTCTAGTCCAACGATGGTGGGTTTGTGCCTATAGGCGATGTTGTTGCCGGTGATGTCTGGTGAGAACCTGCCTTACAACAGGCCTACAAGCCCTCAGACCAGCCTCTCTCAGCCTATTGCGGACATTTTGAGCACTGATGGAGTGATTGTGCGTTCCTGGTTAAACTCGGGCAGTTGTTGCCATCCTGAACCTGTCCCGCAGGTGTGATGTTCGGATGTACCGATCCTGTGCAGGTGTTGTTACACGTGGTCTGCCACTGCGAGGACGATCAGCTGTCTCCCTGTAGCGCTGTCTTAGGCGTCTCACAGTACGGACATTGCAATTTATTTCCCTGGCCACATCTGCAGTCCTCATGCCTCCTTGCAGCATGCCTAAGGCACGTTCATGCAAATGAACAGGGACCCTGGGCATCTTTCTTTTGATGTTTTTCAGAGTCCGTAGAAAAGCCTCTTTAGTGTCCTACGTTTTCATATCTGTGACCTTAATTGCCTACCGTCTGTAAGCTGTTAGTGTCTTAACGACCGTTCCACAGGTGCATGTTCATTAATTTATGGTTCGTTGAACAAGAATGGGAATGGTGTTTAAACCCTTTACAATGAAGATCTGTGACGTTATTTAGATTTTGACAAATTATCTTTGAAAGACAGGGTCCTGAAAAAGGGACGTTTCTATTTTTGCTGAGTTCTAAAGTTTTGATTTTTAATGCATTCTAAGGCTGCATGATGTGACTAATGATGATGATTTGAAAAAAGTCACGAGCTCTGCTTTGTTTTTAGCGCAGGCTGTACACACTTCATCAGTATCTCATTCACAATTTGACAAGCACTTGATAATACCTACAATTTCCCGGTGGCATCCCCTTTGTGTGGCCATAATGCAACCTAAAAAAATCCATGCCTTTTGCGGCCAGTGGCTGTTGTTCCCTTCTCCCTGAGTGCTGCGTGTTTCCGAAGCACTTCTGGGACGCAACTGCACATGTCCTTATCCAATTCCGAGGTGCATATTGAAGATATCATCAGCCAACAAGATGAGTAGGCTAGTGCTTTTGCTGCTCGTTAGGCCTATGTCAATCTACTATCCCCAATCGTACAAAAGTTGACATTCTGTGCGAGAAGTAAATATTCCAAACATAGTCTGGGTCAGTTGTGGGATCCGATAGATCCCAAATTTAATACAACCACTAGCATAAAAAAAAAAGCTGACGCAACAGATTAGCTTAATGTTAATAGCCTAATAGTTTATTTATTCACATAAGCGCAGCAATGCGCACACGGTAGTTAGCTATATCAAATTTATTTATATAGCCCTTCTTACATCAGCTGATATCTCAAAGTGCTGTACAGAAACCCAGCCTAAAACAGCAAGCAATGCAGGTGTAGAAGCACGGTGGCTAGGAAAAACTCCCTAGAAAGGCCAAAACCTAGGAAGAAACCTAGAGAGGAACCAGGCTATGAGGGGTGGCCAGTCATCTTCTGGCTGTGCCGGGTGGAGATTATAACAGAACATGGCCAAGATGTTCAAATGTTCATAGATGACCAGCAGGGTCAAATAATAATAATCACAGTAGTTGTCAAGGGTGCAACAGGTCAGCACCTCAGAAGTGAATGTCAGTTGGCTTTTCATAGCCGATCATTGAGAGTATCTCTACCGCTCCTGCTGTCTCTAGAGAGTTGAAAACAGCAGATCTGGGACAGGTAGCACGTCCGGTGAACAGGTCAGGGTTCCATAGCCGCAGGCAGAACAGTTGAAACTGGAGCAGCAGCACGGCCAGGTGGACTGGGGACAGCAAGGAGTCATCATGCCAGGTAGTCCCGAGGCATGGTCCTAGGGCTCAGGTCCTCCGAGAAAGAGAGAATTAGAGAGAGCATACTTAAATTCACACAGGACACTGGAGAAATATTCCAGATATAACAGACTGACCCTAGCCCCCCGACACATAAACATATAGGCCTATAAGCGTGAATGTTCCATTAGCGGGAAAACAGCATTATAAAAATTGACCACGAATGTGATTATGCACGTAATGCTTTTATTATAAAGGTGCATTTTTATGGAGAAGATTATCTTCCCCAAACTTGAATCTCATGTGCTGCTTGTATATGGAAGTTGGGCTCTACACCCCAAGTAAAGGGGATTAATTTTAAGCAGTTATTTGGTCACTTTAGTTGTGATACAAACCTTATCAAATCATATAGGCCTATGGGCTAGGCTACATGAGGTGTGGGACTATGATTCCAAAAAGTCAAAAGAAAAATGGCATTGTTTCCTGCCTTACACTGGGCATCATTCACAATTGATAATATATAATTCACAAGAGAGGCTAATATTGTCACCCATCAGACTATTATTGATTTAATCTTGTCTTTACATATACTAAATGACGTGTGAAATTTGTATGGACCATTATCATGCACCTGTCTCGAAATAGTGGTAGGTGAAGAAAATAAAAAGTTGTCATCTATCCACTTAAATAGCGAATGGAGGACGCTTTTCCCGTGGTTCATTTTCATGTCAGCCAGGTAGGCTATACTCCTGTTGTAATGATGAGCAATGTGCTTAATATTAGGAAAGTTGAGGTATAAATATAGTAGGCCTAGAAAGCTGATGGTATCCTCTTTTTAATAGAGGCCATCACTCTGTTTTGTCACGCAAATTGCATAGCCTATAGAAACGTGCTACGCGTTTCGGCTGGCTGGTCTGACGATCCCGCAGGTGAAGAAGCCAAGGTGTGGAGGTCCTAGGCTGGTGTGGTTACACGTGGTCTGCGGTTTTTGAGACTGGTTAGACATACTGCCAAATTCTCTAAAATGACTTTGGAGAGGCGGGTTATGGAAGAGAAATTAACATTCGATTCTCTGGTACCAGCTCTGGTGGACATTCCTGTTGTGACACAACTGCACATTTTAGTGGCTTTTTTATTGTCCCTAGCAATAGCTGCACTTGTGTAACGATCATGCTGTTGAATCAGCTTCTTGATATGCCACACCTGTCAGGTGGATGGATTATCTTGGCAAAGGGGAAATGCTCACTAACAGGGATGTAAACAAATGTGTGCACAAAATTGACTTAGCCACAGAGGATCATTTAGCTTCGTTAAATAAATAAAAATCAGATGCGCGTTGGCCTCTGCCTATTTGGGAAGCCCACAATATGTGCAGTGCATGTGGCCAGTGAAAAGCATGGGAAATATGTGTGAAGATGTCTTGAGTATAAAGGGAGGGATGTTTGGCGACATTATGGCGTGTTTCTCTCCAGAATGCATGCACTCCGCTCTCCAGAATGCTCTTAAAACGTCATAAAATACCTGAACATGCCTGCTGAAAAACGTCTCTCCCGAGCTCACTGGTACGGGAAACTGAAGGCCAGAATGGGCTAGTTGAAACGGTGAGTACGGCTACATGAACACAATTAATGTGATTGTTGTGGATAATCAGATTATTACAATAGTTGGAATAAAATATTTACATGCTACTGGATTCTGAGTTCGGACGTATAAAGTTTGTGTCGACTACTTCGAAGACGCATACATTCAGTTGTTCCAAATTCACTTTACTTGCGCTAAAGAGGGCGGTTCGCTCAGCTGAGCAGATCAAATACACCGCTGGAACACTGATTTAAACTGTTTACGTGTCCTAATAATTTGAAAGTTTGCCAATAAAACCAGGTTTTAATCAGTTTATGCTTGCTTTGATTTTGGTCTTAAGCTGATTTTAAAGATGAGCAGAGTAAGGTGTTTATGTGACTCTTGTGTAATATGCCTACTGCCATAATCAGTTTCATATCGAATTGTTAGTGTGCATGTAAACCTACTCAATGTTGCAAGTTCTCTAGCAGGCTGGACGGACAAATGGTAGGATGAAATTGTAAGCTTCCGCATACTTGAAACTCGCGCGCTGTGTACGGTCTTTACTATAACACCCATTTTTAAAACATATGTGCACAAGCGTGTGCACACACTGGTCCCGTGGACCCCCCTCCTATTGAAATCAAATGCCCATCCAACTGATCCGTTCTGGCACGGGCCCTGGCCTCGTCCGCTTGACTGATATTGATCTATTGTAGGCTTCAGGGCAGGAGGTTTCAGCCTAATACATCACACCACACAGTAGCTATTGCATTTCAGTAACTTGGAACAGCACAGGGAGATATAGCCCATTTTGGCTGCATACAGGTTTTAATGCGTATTTTCATTGATGGGTTGTGGTTCCTTTCAGCCAGGCCCTGGATGGAAACCACTGGACAGTAGTAATGGGGGGGAATCGAGATATTATTTTTGATTTTATCATGCCTTTTTGACAATATCGCAATATTATTGTTGCGCTAGTTGTCTGTACCTTCACCAAAACTCCAGTATTTTTCCTTCATTGCTTGTTCCCCATCTTTTAAATCAGGCTGCCAATTTTGTTTCCAGCACTTTTTTTTTTCTGTGGCTGATCAACTCATTTTCTCCAAGCTGTCTTTTTGTCCCTCTGCAGCAGCCATATGGTGAGCGGTATGTTTTGACGATGGAGTCGCAATACATATAGAATCGTTAGTATTGCAGTACGTCTCGTATCGCCACCTATCGCGATATCATATCGTGAGGTCCCTGGCCATCCCAAGCCCTACTGGACAGGAGTGCTGCCCAAGTCTGTAGCCCTATCTATCGTTGAATGTCTGGGATTGAGAGGGAGGTAGCAGGGGGCCTGGCTGGATGGATGGATGGTGTCCTCTCCATTCTAATCATCCCCTCTTTCCCTGGGGGCTGCAGTCCGGCTCAGGCATTCCTGGAATGGATGTGTAAAGGGAGGGAAGGAATTCCACACCGACCCCATACACTGAAGCCTACTGTATTAACTAACTTTGAGATCAATTGTAAGGGCCATGTGTTTTAACTGGCAATGTTCGGAGAACTATTTAAGGCATTTCTGAAACATTTGGTGAATGCTTTCGGCTACGTTGGCACAGTATGTGGAAAGTAGGGAATCGGCCTAATGATGTGTGGGGCTCAGGCTGGCCTGAGTAGGCTACTAGCTGTCCGTATGCGAGTGAAAGGCCCACCGGAAAAGGGAGTTCACCTCCCGATCTGTCGAGGTTTACTAGTTAGCTCTTCAGACCTCAGTCCTTCTCCCTCTCTCTGTGTTTGTCTGCTCCTCAATCTGCTTAGTTCAGGGTTTACTTGGAACAGAGCTGCTGCAGCCTGCACCAGTTCGCTTGTTCACCAACATAACACAGAACATAACAGAGCAGAGTGTGTGAGGGAGTCAACCATCTGTACCAGGATTTACGTTAGCCGGTAATAGCCGGCTTTTGGCCCAAATTAAATAAAAAAAATTAAATAGAAAAGCCGATAAATGAAATTGGTGCCAGCCAATTGTCTGGGAGAAAAAGAAAAGTCTTTACCTTATTAATTGATGGAAATACCAGTCTATGTCAATACATTTGACTGGTCATGCTTATCAGTCTTGTAGGTTAATTTGCATAATTCAGTGGTGTTAAATTGGCCCGTGTGCTCAGTATATTCGTTCATGTGTCTTATTTATCACGCGAGTACAGATGGGGCCTTTGAGTGGGACATCTGTCAGGCAGAGAGCTGACACACAAACACTAAATGCGTAGGCCACGGAAGGTAGGCTCCATCTGCACGTCACACAACACTTTGCTATGAGCTGGAGGCAGTATGCGTTTTAAAAACATACACTCGATTGTTTGAAACCGGCATGTTTTTTTTTACTACATATTATGAGGCAGGTCTTACCTTGCTTCGAAGTAGCCTAGCCCAAATCCGACCGTATCCGCGGAGGCAATTATTTGATATCAACTTTCTTTCATTGTCCAGTAGCCAAACGCACAATCCCAGTCATATCAGCAACCCATGCTAGTTGTTTTCATTTTAGATCCCCTCTTCTTTCTAAATGTCTAAACTATTTTTGACATCTGTCTCGTGAAACCGTGCTTTGTGCTTTTGACAAGTGTTTTTCCCTCTAATTGCATTATGGAACAAACATTTGCGCTTAGCCTACTGCGTTGAGCGCATTGCTGCGTTTATAATGTGGATAAATACGTTTATCAACATTTTTAAGTTAAAGGTTCTGATCTGTTACATCAGACTCTTGCTTTTTTTATCTGGTTTTGGGGTGTAGCCTACTGGTTGTTTGAATTTGGGATCTATCACCCCACAACTGTAAATGTGGATAGAATAACCATCTTCAAAGTGCGCGTGAGAATTCGGTACAAAGGGCCGCGCATCGTTGCATCAACTTTTATGCGCTGTTAATATGAATGACCGTAATCTAAAGGGGATGTATGTCATTCTGAGCACAGTGGGTGGACACCCTAATCAGGTTACGCACCCAATGCATATAAATGTCCGGTAAATTTAAAATTCTGTCTGTCAAATGTCCGGTGAAACCCTGAACTGGACATAAACCAGTGTGCGAAACCCTGATGTCTTTATCTCTGTGTCTGAGCTGAACTCCTTCAATGCACAGAGCCAGGTAATTGGCGAAGGGGAAGGACGCAGGGTGATAAAGCCTAAAAAGAGAGGTGTATGTGTGTTTGGCAGGCAGGAACGGGGGCTACTACAGAAAGTAGTCTTGGTGACAGAGCCTGTTGCCATGGAGCTGGGCCTCCCATTGGTGGAGGCATGGGCCAATCACACAGCAGCACAGTCTGTTTCATCATTGAGAAGAAAAAAAATTCTGCTCTACCATTTCTCTCTCTCTCCCTCTTCCTCTCATCACTGACTGCTCCTCCTTCCTTTACTAGAAAAAGGGCAGGAATTACATAAGGTTTGTAATGGGAGCGGGACTAGCTTCTGATGTTTGTCTTGACACACATTTTGTGTGAGTGAATGAAAATGTAGCAACCGGTCCATTGCAGGCAGCATCTTTTTGAATGAGGCTAATCAAAATACACGCTCATTGGCACAGATTTATCCTAGATTTCAACACATGTAGCCTAGCCCTAACCTCGTGCAGTGCCTAACTCCAGTGCCTGCAACTCCACTGGTATTTTAGTGTCTTGAATCATCTGCCCGTTTGTTAGGAAATGTGAATGTAAAGGCTTGTGGACATGAAAGGATGCTGCGCGGCGGAGTCCCCCTGTCTGTCCTCTGTGGGTAGCAGTGCTGCGAGGCGGTGACTCATACACTTGTTTTTGGCTTAGGCTACATCCCGTCCCAGTAACACACTCATCTGCACTAGTGTTAACACACTCTTATGTGTACTTGTGACTCGCCCCTTTCTCCTTATATTCTAATGGTGACGATGAATGATATTGACAAGTGTGGCTGAAAATAGTTGTGAGGTAGGCAACAGGCTAGTCGATTGTTAGTAGTTCATGAGGAAGCGCTCTCATTGGTAGTGTCTGTGGTCTTCTGTTGTCTATTGATGACTTGTCTTACTGCTGTATGATAGGAAGGATTATTTAGGCCAAGCTGTCTTGGCCTAAATAACCCCCGTCTTTCTCTCACTCTCTATATCTATTGCTCCCCCGCACACATTCCACCACTACTTCCCTCGTCAATAATGCATAGAAAGATCAGTATCCCCTCTTCCTTTCTTTCTCTCCTCTCTGTCATTCATAATGAATGAGGGACGTGTGACATCCTGGCCAACACCTTTTGCTCTCACGCGCCATCTCTTCATATAACTCTCTCGCTTTCTCTCTCCCCCTCCCTCTCTCTCAATCCTGACCCTGCCACACACTCTTTTCCTCTTCTGTGTCATAGAGGATACCCCTGCTCTGTCCCTCCTCTCTCCCTCCCTTTCTCTTTTCTCTGCAGTGTTCTTTTTTCCTCTCAATGTCTTCTCTTAAATTGTCAGCCTGCTGACGCCATCCTCCTCCTCTGCTCAGCCCACTCACTCCTGTGGGACACGCTCAGCTCTGACTCATTCACTCTCTCCCCCTTTCTCCCTTCGCTCATCACTCTCTCCTTCGCTCATCTCTCCCTCGCTCCATCACTCTCTCTCCCTTCGCTCCATCACTCTCTCTCCCTTCACTCCATCACTCTCTCTCCCTTCGCTCCATCACTCAGTCTCCCTTCGCTCCATCACTCTCTCTCCCTTCGCTCCATCACTCTCTCTCCCTTCGCTCCATCACTCTCTCTCCCTTCGCTCCATCACTCTCTCTCCCTTCGCTCCATCACTCTCTCTCCCTTCGCTCCATCACTCTCTCTCCCTTCGCTCCATCACTCTCTCTCCCTTCGCTCCATCACTCTCTCTCCCTTCGCTCCATCACTCTCTCTCCCTTCGCTCCATCACTCTCTCTCCCTTCGCTCCATCACTCTCTCTCCCTTCGCTCCATCACTCTCTCTCCCTTCGCTCCATCACTCTCTCTCCCTTCGCTCCATCACTCTCTCTCCCTTCGCTCCATCACTCTCTCTCCCTTCGCTCCATCACTCTCTCTCCCTTCGCTCCATCACTCTCTCTCCCTTCGCTCCATCACTCTCTCTCCCTTCGCTCCATCACTCTCTCTCCCTTCGCTCCATCACTCTCTCTCCCTTCGCTCCATCACTCTCTCTCCCTTCGCTCCATCACTCTCTCTCCCTTCGCTCCATCACTCTCTCTCCCTTCGCTCCATCACTCTCTCTCCCTTCGCTCCATCACTCTCTCTCCCTTCGCTCCATCACTCTCTCTCCCTTCGCTCCATCACTCTCTCTCCCTTCGCTCCATCACTCTCTCTCCCTTCGCTCCATCACTCTCTCTCCCTTCGCTCCATCACTCTCTCTCCCTTCGCTCCATCACTCTCTCTCCCTTCGCTCCATCACTCTCTCTCCCTTCGCTCCATCACTCTCTCTCCCTTCGCTCCATCACTCTCTCTCCCTTCGCTCCATCACTCTCTCTCCCTTCGCTCCATCACTCTCTCTCCCTTCGCTCCATCACTCTCTCTCCCTTCGCTCCATCACTCTCTCTCCCTTCGCTCCATCACTCTCTCTCCCTTCGCTCCATCACTCTCTCTCCCTTCGCTCCATCACTCTCTCTCCCTTCGCTCCATCACTCTCTCTCCCTTCGCTCCATCACTCTCTCTCCCTTCGCTCCATCACTCTCTCTCCCTTCGCTCATCACTCTCTCTCCCTTCGCTCATCACTCTCTCTCCCTTCGCTCATCACTCTCTCTCCCTTCGCTCATCACTCTCTCTCCCTTCGCTCATCACGCTCTCTCCCTTCGCTCATCACGCTCTCTCCCTTCGCTCATCACTCTCTCTCCCTTCGTTCATCACTCTCTCTCCCTTCGCTCCATCACTCTCTCTCCCTTCGCTCCATCACTCTCTCTCCCTTCGCTCCATCACTCTCTCTCCCTTCGCTCCATCACTCTCTCTCCCTTCGCTCCATCACTCTCTCTCCCTTCGCTCCATCACTCTCTCTCCCTTCGCTCCATCACTCTCTCTCCCTTCGCTCCATCACTCTCTCTCCATTCGCTCCATCACTCTCTCTCCCTTCGCTCCATCACTCTCTCTCCCTTCGCTCCATCACTCTCTCTCCCTTCGCTCCATCACTCTCTCTCCCTTCGCTCCATCACTCTCTCTCCCTTCGCTCCATCACTCTCTCTCCCTTCGCTCCATCACTCTCTCTCCCTTCGCTCCATCACTCTCTCTCCCTTCGCTCATCACGCTCTCTCCCTTCGCTCATCACGCTCTCTCCCTTCGCTCATCACGCTCTCTCCCTTCGCTCATCACGCTCTCTCCCTTCGCTCATCACGCTCTCTCCCTTCGCTCCATCACTCTCTCTCCCTTCGCTCCATCACTCTCTCTCCCTTCGCTCCATCACTCTCTCTCCCTTCGCTCATCACTCTCTCTCCCTTCGCTCATCACTCTCTCTCCCTTCGCTCATCACTCTCTCTCCCTTCGCTCCATCACTCTCTCTCCCTTCGCTCATCACTCTCTCT
The DNA here is from genome assembly GCF_045679555.1 of Salvelinus alpinus. NCBI lineage: Eukaryota > Metazoa > Chordata > Actinopteri > Salmoniformes > Salmonidae > Salvelinus > Salvelinus alpinus. The sequence goes on from NC_092097.1 coordinate 4,738,086, forward strand.
CCCTTCGCTCCATCACGCTCTATCACGCTCTCTCCCTTCGCTCATCACTCTCTCTCCCTTCGCTCCATCACTCTCTCTCCCTTCGCTCCATCACTCTCTCTCCCTTCGCTCCATCACTCTCTCTCCCTTCGCTCCATCACTCTCTCTCCCTTCGCTCCATCACTCTCTCTCCCTTCGCTCCATCACTCTCTCTCCCTTCGCTCCATCACTCTCTCTCCCTTCGCTCCATCACTCTCTCTCCCTTCGCTCCATCACTCTCTCTCCCTTCGCTCCATCACTCTCTCTCCCTTCGCTCATCACGCTCTCTCCCTTCGCTCATCACGCTCTCTCCCTTCGCTCATCACGCTCTCTCCCTTCGCTCATCACGCTCTCTCCCTTCGCTCATCACGCTCTCTCCCTTCGCTCATCACGCTCTCTCCCTTCGCTCTCTCCCTCGCTCTCTCCCTTCGCTCTCTCCCTTCGCTCTCTCCCTTCGCTCTCTCCCTTCGCTCTCTCCCTTCGCTCTCTCCCTTCGCTCTCTCCCTCGCTCTCTCCCTTCGCTCTCTCCCTTCGCTCTCTCCCTCGCTCTCTCCCTCGCTCTCTCCCTTCGCTCTCTCCCTTCGCTCTTTCCCTCGCTCTCTCCCTTCGCTCTTTCCCTCGCTCTCTCCCTTCGCTCTTTCCCTCGCTCTCTCCCTTCGCTCTTTCCCTCGCTCTCTCCCCTCGCTCTCTCCCTTCGCTCTTTCCCTCGCTCTCGCTCCATCGCTCTCGCTCTCTCCCTCGCTCTCTCCATCTCTCTCGCTCCATCGCTCTCTCTTCGCTCATCACTCTCTCCCTTCGCTCCATCACTCTCGCTCCATCACAAATTATGCTTTATTACCAACGCAATATTGTAAACACATCGTTCGTGGCCGGTGTTTGCTTGTTTGCAGACTTTTTTGTACAATTTTGACAGTGCTACTGTATCTTTTTGGACACGCGAAGACCCAAACGGCATTCCATAGTATGTATGTCGTGAAGCTAATAGCAGTGACTATTACTGTGTAACTTTACTGTGTAACTCCGGTAGGGCAACATCTGAAAAATGCCGCACTTGGTAGTGTGTACCGGTGCTCGACCAGTCGGCAAAAGCCAACATCACCCACGACAGAACGGTTGGTTGACAAGGGCAATGAATTCCATTATCTTGGCTTTAATGGATTTTGCCTTTTGAGTTGTCTCACTGAAATGTTCTTACTCATTAAAATGACTGCTCGATCCACACAGCAGACATTGTGGGCTAGGTTAGGAATGCTGTGTTGCACGTGTAGCGCACCATTTTACGCTGCGTTATTATGTCGTGTACCTACGTTATATAGTTATGCACGGTAGCTTTGACATCGGTTTTTAACATCGGAGTTAAACTAGACATATGTTCACTGCTATATCATGCATCCCTAATGACCAGCTCTCACCGGTTCATCCATACAGGGTTGTACAGAGTATGTGTGTGGGAATAGTGCCAGGGAAGCTAAACCATAGAAATGATTGCTGTCATAGCTTGTCCATAGACTGCTTGCAGGGTAAGGAAAATAATTTGAGTGAACTATCCCTTTAAAAGATGCTGTGTAGGCTTTTATTAACCATTGCAAATGTCTAGTGTTGACCATTGAGACCATTTTATGTGTCTTTCATTCGTTTTTAGAAAGCTGTTATGTGACGTGGATGATTCGGGTCTCTTCTTCGTGCTCTCCTCGGCTCCGTTTTCTGTCATCTACATATTTATTTCTAAAATCAATCTTCCTTTCGCTCTCTCCATCTCTCTCTCCCCCCCTCCACACCAATGGCAACAGCTGAGAATGACGTCACCGTCTCCCTGGCAACTCTGCCTGTGAAGAAGGGAGGAAAAAGCAGAAAGAGAGAGAGGAAATGGTAGCTGAGAATAGGCTGGCTGGCTTAGCCCGGTTCATTCATAAGTGCCTCAATTTCACACTCATTCAGTTTTTCTGGCAGAGAGAGAGAGAAATAAGTGTTTTGTTTTAGCACAGAATGTCCCTCTCTTCTGCCCATTAGAGCCACAGTCTCTCAGCCATGTTATTCTCCACACTAGAAATGACACATTTTGTTCTGCTCGGACCTTTTATCTAGTCATTCGATAATGTTGACGTGTGCGTTTTGACTGTGAGAGTTTTGCAACGTGTCCCTGTCTCTAGCTGCGTAGATATAAGGCTGTTCTGTGGTGCAGAGTTGCATAAGCCGGGACTCCTCAGCGCCGAGTGCGGTTGGTTGGCGTTCATCCGTGTGCGTGCCCTGGTCATTGATGCTGTGCCGCTGCTGCTGCCTCAGTGATGACGCTGTTGCTGTGCCTGGGTCTTCCCCTGCTGTGGGAATCCCTGCATGCCTTACTGCCTCCTCTCCTATCTGCTGCAGCAGCACAAACACACTCTCAAACACAGCCTCCTGATGAGGTCAGAGGAAACTGTGTTAAAGCTGAAGTGTGTGTTTGTGGGACAGATGGCGCGTTTCTCAAAGCTTCTGGTGTTAGTCGTCCTATGTGTGTTTGTTGTTGAGTAGTGAGAGCGCCGCCTGTCCTGAAGGTGTTAGCAGTATGTCGTCATGGTAACGTTTAGTGGAGTGCTGTTTATGAGTGGGAGAGAGAAACACGCCGTCTCACCTGTGTCAGTTGGTGTAAATTTGTTCAAAAACCAAAAGTTTCTGAGCGAAAACCATACTTTTTTCAGCCCTGGTCTGCAAGTGGTCATTCATGCATTGGCTGAATTCCTACTTCCACAGCCAGCCCTGTAGTTTACTCATCCCACGCTTTGAGCAGCGAGTCAGACTGGACCCAGTTGTAACTGTTAGTGACGTCATTCTGTCTTCCTGTTATCCCCAGGGGTCGTGGCTGGTGGAACTATCTTCAACATGCTGCTTCACTGAGACGCACAGACGGAAGGATAGCTAGACGGAAGGACAGACAGACCCAGTCAGCGGGTGCCCCCCCCCCCCCTTTCTTCCCCGTGCCAGCTGCTTCTCCCACCGGCTACCTCCCCCCTGTACAGAACTTGCTATGGAATGCCCTCACCTAGCGGACTAGCACAGTCCTCTTTAGGACCCTTTCCTGGGAACCCACTCAATAAGGATTCAGCATAGCTGATCTGTCTCAGGTACTGTTCACTGTGTACATTAACTACATTGTCCGTGTCTCCTGATTCTTACCATGTTTAAGGTTTTCCTTGGCCCTGTACTGCATTGAAACTCAGGACCGTTTAATGGATCTATCCTCTCTCTCCCCCTCCTTATCTTGAAGTAGTCTCTGGCTCCTCCTACCCTTCACCCTCTCCTGAGAAGATGTCTGTGAGCCTGGCTGGGGAGGATAACCAGACGGAGGGTGAGAGTGGAAGTAGTGGAGTGCTCCATGATGACTCCAGCAACAGAGGGAAGCTCTCCCCATCCCCTGAGCCCTGCCAGGGGAAAGAGGGCACTGGGACTGGAGGCACCGGGGAGGGCATGGAGGCAGAGGAGAGTGCCACACAGGACTCACAGGTAACTGACCTCCAGGCGACTTTGGATGTGTCCCAATAATCGCTCCTTTCTCCCGAAGTGTGAAGTTGTTCACTTTTCTTCATGGGTTTGAAAAGAAAATGACTGGTATATGGAAACTCTAGTCCATGCCAACATTAATCCAATGCTTTTTTTTTTTTAATGTGTGGGCTGTCGAGTGAACGAGTGCACACTTCTGGAGGAAGGAGAGATTATTGAGAAGCACCCTTTGCCTCCTCGGGCACTGCACTAGAGTTCCAATTTCTGGAAAGGTTTTTAAGGAATACTACAGTCCAGAATTGAATGTCTGTGAATTTCGTGGCTTTTTAGATTAGAACATAGTTAGCCATTTATATTGTGATGACAAAGTATATTTTCGCAGACATGTTTTCTTCCCCCTGCTCTGTTTGAACTTAATCTCCCATCATGCATTGTGTAGTTGCTTATGGCCATGATGAGTATGTGCTGCAATCTTGCGAGAGGAGTGTAGTGGGGGTGGGTTGGCAGGGATGGATGTGATTACAGTTGAGACAAATTGCCACTTCTTTGGAATGCCTGTCATTGAAACATTACAAACAAATTGCATGTTATCTTCATGCCTTGTTTGAGTATTGAATTTGAAGCATAGGTGTCTTATCTAGCTAGGTCGATTCACTGTAGTTAGCCGCTACCTGCTTTGTCTGGCTCGCTGACTAGCTAGCTAGTGACTATGCTGTTCCCGGACAAGCACTCCAAACGAGTTAAATAACAGGTTAGACTGCAGAACTACATATTACATGGCATGTCGGGCGTGTCAGTTTGCAAGAGTATCTAGCTAGTTGTGTTTCTGCTTGCTTGACGCATGCAGATGACTAGTACTGCCTGCTTGTGCTAGCTAGCAACATAGCTAGCCATTTGTTAGCTTGCCACTTGGTCCAGTCAAAGGTAGCTAGCTAGTTTGTTGAAACAGTAAAATATTTTTGCTAGCTGTGCTTCTAGCTTCAAACACTATCTACATCTCAATGGAGTAGAAATGTCGGGTGTACAGTACTTTATCAGCAACGTTATATTCCATCTTGTGCCAATCCAGTGGTTTCGCCTACCAGCTGTGCAGCGCGGGCTACACGGAGAAGCAGAACAATTGGTAGGCGGAAACCACTTGATTCGCACAAAATGGAATAGAAGCTTGCAGAGAAAGTTCGTAATTGCACAATTTCATGTTTACAACTTCTAAAGACCTGCATCACAATACTGAGAACTTTGCCATTTCTAAAAGGACGTTTTTGGGAGCCTTTATTCATGTTTTTCCGGAGCCCCCATACTGCACAATGAGCAATGGGGAAGTATATTGCGGGTGCGGTAAGTGAAATTGCAAAAAAAAGGTGTTTGGACCCTTCCATAACATGCCATTTACATGAATAGAGATTTGGTTCTAAAATAGTGAACCAATCCTTTTAACGTTTTTTTCTCACTAAAATACGTTTTTCACAAACGTTATTTAACGCTGTCAGTCATAAGAAATGGTCATTTTGAGTGTAGCTAGTATTCTTAGTATTACCACGTTTTCTCCCCTTGCAGAGAAGGTCTCAGAACCACGGCCATGGGCGGAAAAGGGCCAGGGTAAGGACTGCATTATTCTGTCTGTGGCATTGTTGTTGGTTTAAGTTTGCATATCATTAACCTAATCCAGGAACTTAAATCCACCCGTTAGAAAGGGTCCTACTAGCCCCATCATCCACAAAGTTCGCTCATGCTAGTTAGAAGGTTAGATAGACCAGGAGAAGTCGCAGAGGTGAGGCCTCCCAAGGCATGAGCTCAGCTTACCTAGTGTATTTATAATCCAACGTTTGGATTATGAAGGCTGTACGAAGGCTGTACATCTCAAAAGGATCATATGCATGTCTGCTGGTGCTGAGCGATTAGTGGGTAGTTCTTCAAAGTAGATAAGGCATACTGCTCAATACAAGCGATCTATCAATCAGATGTATTGTCGGGTAGACATAGTGCATTCGTGACGTATTCAGACCCCATCACTTTTTCCACGTTTTGTTACGTTAAACTTATTTTTATTAAATGGATTGATGAGGGGGGAAAAAATCGATTTAATACATTTTAGAATAAGGCTGTAACGTAACAAAGTGGAAAAAGTGAAGCGGTCTGAATACTTTCCGAATGCACTGTACCGAAGTAACTGTCTATATCCCTCTCGTTCTTGAAGCATTCTGTCACTCCTTTCCTCGTGTGTCTGCCGGCCCCACAGGCTTGCCCGGGCAAGAACCAATGAGAACAGGCAGCTAGGTGCAATGGATTCCGGTCATTGTAGTTAAGTGCAGAAAACGTGGTGATTTAACTATGAATATTGGCCTGTTGAAGACTACACTTTCCTGCAACGTCACAGTTTTATGCTTGATACGATTTCTCTCCACAGAAACGGCTCATTGAGCTCGCAAAAAAAGTAAATGGGTTTTCATATAATTGAGCCGACGTAAATAAACTGACATTTCAGCTAATCGCTCAGCACTGCCGGCATGCAGCTTTTATCTCTCACATCAGTTAACTTTTACCTTCTTTACACTACAACATTTAACATATGTTTAAAAAGTGCAATGTGTTTGGTCTATTTGTATCGAAGGACCAAAGTGCTATACGTTTCTCCTTTCTGGTTGTGTGTATGATAGTCCAATGCCAAGCTGAAGCTGGTGAGGAGCCTGGCGGTGTGTGAGGAGTCATCAGGTCCGTTCTGTACTGACGGACCTCCAGACCAGGACATCATCCAGCTGCACATCAGCTGCCCATCAGACAAGGAGGAGGAGAAGTCCTCCAAGGATGAGTACGAGAACGAGGAGAAGAACAAGGACAAGACTCCACGCAAGATGCTTTCACGAGGTAAGCTGCCTTTCTGGGGGGTGTGGGGGGTTGTCCTTACAAGGAATATCAGTTCAGGAGTTAGGGTTTTTAAATGTAGAGCTGTGGAGGGATGTGCAGGGAGTGTTTTTATTATTATTAGGGAGAGTGTGTGTGTAAAAAAAGATCTGCCATTCGTGTGTTCAGAAACGACACGCTGTGAGCCAAGCAACTCTGACCGTGTGCGTGCACACGAGCGTGATGTATACGCTTGTGCGTAGCAGAAAATAGTTGACATGGAAACAATCCTCTAAGTGCGTTTTGAAACAACACACCCTCTCTGACCCCTCTGACTGACGCTTTGTGTGTGTGTGTAGATGCTCCTGATTGCATGCGTGCGGTTTTGTAGATGGTGTGTGTGGTGTCATTTTTTTTCTGTCTCTTTCCCCTCCAGACTCCAGCCAGGAGTACACAGATTCCACCGGCATCGACGTGCACGAGTTCCTGGTCAACACACTGAAAAACAACCCCAGGTAACACACACACACACTTAAAAACAACCTGAGGCAGAGGAACCTTATCGATCTCCTATCACAGCCACATCACGAAATGGCATCTAGATGTAGTCTGTTGCCATCTGAGCCCGCAGGTTCCCCTAGTAATGGAAATGGATTGAGAAACTCTGCTCTAAGGGCTGAATCGCAACTCAAGTTTTTTTCTCTCACAAATCTATCATCAATGCATGACTTAAGTGAAAATCCAAGTTACGTGCACAGATCTCAAGTTGGGTTCCGGGCTGTAAGCGAATGCCGCTGCAGCTGTAGTAATCCTGTGGTGGTCTGGACGCTACAGTAGCTGCCCAGCCTCGGTCAGGACGGCTTGCTTGGAGTATTCACTGCGGTGAATGGAGCCTTTGATCTTTGTATGAGTAGTTGCCGCTCTCTCTCGGTCTGTCTGTCTCCCTCACTCTCCCTCTCTTTCTCTCCAACAGGGATCGGATGATGCTGCTGAAACTAGAACAAGATATCCTGGAGTTCATTAATGATGACGAGTGAGAGACATTCCCTAATATATATAGTACACTAAAGTAGCGCTCTAGATAGGGAACAGGATTTCATTTGGGATGCATACACATTCTCTACTACAACTCAACTCACTCTACTTACATTTTAGCTTTCTATGTCTGTCCGTCACAGTATTTTTAGGTGGTATATTGTACTGTAGTTGGTATATCAGCCTGGAACTCTGTGTCCCTCCTGTCGATTGGATGGTATCCAGGGTTGGAAATTAACACCCGCCAAATGCGGGGAGATTTGGTCATTGGCGGGTAAGAATGTATATTTTACCAGCCACGTTGGCAGCTGGTCACACAGGACCATTTGGGAACATTGTTTTTTTTAATTGCCGCATGTAGAAGAAGTTGGTCAAATTGACAAGGAAGGCCACTGAAATGTGACTTTGTCCTCGTGTTTCATGGCCAGTTCTATTGTTTTGTTCACACGCTAGGTGGCTGTTCAATGCCGCTAGGAAGACAGGTTTCTTTCATCAGAGACAAGCGAGTACCCAAGTTACCATGGTAACTGCTCGTCCCTTAAGGGGGGCGGCTTTACCTTTTTGGTCTCACCTAAGGATTGTGCTTGATTGAGCATGGATCACTCCTAAAAAGCTTTATTCATGAACTTTTAGTGATTTCCTATCATTAAAACACTCAAATGCTTTTGTACTCCCGATATGTATTTGTGTGCTGCTACATTTCTACTCAGGAGCACATCGTGAACTCCAGCGTGGTGCCCTGGGGCCGGATTCACAAAACCTTCTTAAGAAGAAATTTCTCAACGTACATTTTTTCCCTTAACTATAGACTTAAGAAAGTTAAGCAAAGTTGCTATTTCTCAATAAAGTTCTTGGAAATGTTCTTTAATTTTTTTCCCATTTCTTCCTAAGAGAATAAGTAAGAAAAAATGGGATTCTTGAAAATAATGTTTTAGGATTTCTTCTTGGAAATGTACTTAACTTTAGGGCAGCTAAACCCTTGTCTTGAGACGAATTGATACTTTTGTGACCATGAACGTTTTCTTGCGTCACAGACAGTTGGCTACCGGATATTTAAATACAGCAAGAAAACAAATTAAACACACATTATCTAGCTAGGTAGTAATTAACAATATATTACAATATTCTAGACGTGTTTAATAGCTAGCGCTATCGCGTCAATTTGCAAAGAAGCACTTGGCTAACGTTAACGTCGTAAGCTATGTTGGCTATAAAGTAGTTACACGTTAGCTAACTTACTTACCGGTCGCGCAGTCCCTCTACCACCGTCTCTCCTATCATGGAAATCACCTTCTCCTCCAGCTGGTCCACATTAATGGTCTCTCAGCTCCCTTCTTCTTAGCAGCCGACTTGACGTCGGATCACTTATTATTTTACGGCGTCACTGTCCTTTGCCATACCTCCGAATACAGAGACAGACTCGGCCACTCTCGCCCATCCTCTCTTTTTGGTGTCTGCAGTGACCCCGCAGTTGTCAAGTCTCCCCAACAGCAACCTTTTCCTGGCTGCTATTTCCTCCACCGTCACTTCAAGCTCTTGTTTGCTGAAGTTTTTATTGCGCTCTCCTTGGTTATCCATTTTTGATTTTGATATAGCTAACGTTAGTCTGATGCCTATAATGTGTGAAAAATAACAGTCCTATCATCCCTGTCGCACAGGCTTATTTATTGGTTTCAAGCACGTCACTAATGTCAATGTCGCATAAGGTATTTACGAAGTTCCTAAGAAAATTGAGGAATTGCATTTACGAACTATTTTATGAATTTCTTATATTTTTCTTTATGAAACTTCATACGTTTTTTCTGAAGAAATGTTTTGTGAATCCGGACCCTGAACTATAGCCTTTTGTGTCAGGGTAGGCACTTAGTTGATTCTTGATATTCAGTTGTAGAACTGTTTCTGTTTTTACTTCTTACTAGTAATACATTTATTGTTTTAGAAAAACAGAAAGCACGGTCATCTGGATTTTGTTTATATATGTAAGACCTGTATTGTGGAAAACATATTTTGTCAGGTAAAGAATCTTGAGTGGCAGGTGGCCCAAAAAGTTTATTTACCACACAGATGGTGTCTTCACTCTCATCTCGAGTTTATTTTGTTGCTTTGACTATTTTATTTTGTGGACTATTACCCTTTAAAACATCTAAGAAAGATGTGCAGAGACACTGCACTTCCACAAGGGTATCATTACTAGACTGATAAAGTTGGTGTCCATCACAGATATCCTATTAAATGAGTTATAATATGTAGTTCTATGGTGTCATCTTCTCCTTTCCCATCCAGTAACCAGTACAAGAAGTTCCCCCAGATGACGTCGTACCACCGCATGCTGCTGCACCGTGTAGCTGCCTACTTTGGCATGGACCACAACGTAGACCAGACTGGCAAGGCCGTCATCATCAACAAGACTGGCAACACACGCATGTAAGTGGGAGAACGGTAGACATTTTGAAGACCACGAGTGGAACTTAAATGGCAATGACTAGAAGTTAGAGGACAATTAGTAAAACATAGAAGGAAATGACTAGAAGTTAGAGGGCAATTAGTAGAACCTTGTGAGACAAAGAAACACATAAATAAAAATATCTTCCATTGTCCCACCAAGAGTTGCTGAATATGTTTTCTTCTTCAGCCCAGATCAGAGGTTCTCCGAGCACATCAAGGATGAAAGGAATTTGGACTTCCAGAAGAAGTTTATCCTCAAGAGAGACGATGTTAGTATGGACAAGGATGATAATCAGGTGATGATAGACACTTCTTCAGGTGTCGCTTTTTATAATGTAGTGATTTTAAAAAATACCTTATCATTTAAAAAAAGTATTTCTTGCTCTCTTTAGCTTTGTTGATCTTTATACAGCACAAGATCTGAGAAGGCTGAATATCATATCCCATTGGCTTTAGTATTGATAACAAATCGTTGAATAATGAATCGCATGTTTTACCTTACACTTACTGTATTTTTGTGACGATGCTCTGAAGAGTATTCAGTGAATACCACTTCTGTCCAATGAGGTTGCTGATCCTGCCCCTCTTTCCTCTTGTCCAATCGCAGATCCGTGTGCCGCTGCAGGACGGGCGGCGCAGCAAATCAATAGAGGAGAGGGAGGAGGAGTATCAGAAGGTGCGAGACCGGATCTTCGCCCGAGAAGTAAGTGGTGGGGGCACACTCGAGAGTAGAGATGGGCAGTTGGACTAACTTGTTAACTTGTCCCCCCCACCGTCTGTTCCACTAACCATTCCTCCCATTGTATAAACTAACAGCTAATTGTATTAACTTGTGGGTGGAGAGAGAACGGCTTACTTCATATAGCAGAGTCTATTCAGGTGGAAGAGTAATAAGTGAAGTGAATATTCTTGGAGGTCATTAGGTAACCTTAGCTTATACAGTACTTGACAGAATTGACACGAATCCGTTTTCATTGTCCAGGCAGTTATTGTAAATGAGAATATGTTCTCAATAAACTACCCGGTCCAATTATTGCTGATAAATAAATATCGTTTTGGGATCGACTAGCTGTAGCTATTCGTGTAATGTACAGGTGTCTCTTCCTTTTTCAGTCCTCTCAAAATGGATACATCAACGACAACAGGTAAGCTCACAGTAACAGTACAGTATGCATCACAATGGACAGCTTCATGTGTGCACTTGTAAAGGGACCCTGGAGTATGGAGTTAGTCCCCGGCCAGTTTACTCCCCTAGGTGGGTAGGAGAAGCAGTCGGGGTGGCCTGGTCACACCGGGGGCTCTCTAACCCTGTTCCGAACCCCCTTGCACCATCAAACTAGGCCACCAAGTTACATTTAGGTGTATTTCAAGAATTCAAAGTTCACATGCAATAATGCTGGCAATATAATCATTCTGGCAGTATATATATACGTTGACGTTTCACGGACCAGGGTTAGGTTTTGTTGAGTTGGAATTAATGATGTGTATAAACTCTGGATTGCTGATGATATGTAATTGGCCATTGAGAGGCTTTGAAGCAACCAGTCGGCCATATTGGCACTCCCCAGTAGGTAGCAGTCCTCCACGGGAACAAAAGGAATTTTATAGTATTTCAATTAAATGTTACAAGACTAAATTAAATTAAATTAGGTATTTTGCTGTAGTGGGAACAGTAACATTAGTCATCTCTAAAAATTATACTTACATTTTTTAATTTTTTTTATAGATTTTATTGCTAGCGCACATAATATAATTTACTAGTCTGCATCAAGGTGTCTGTAATAGAATACATGTGGCAAAAACGAATTTAGACATTAATGAATGCATTTCTATAACTTCCTAAATATTTTTTACAACGGTAGGGGAGTTCCAAGATGGTAGCCATGGTGGCTTCAACACAGCGCTCCCTATCATTCATCTAGTGTATATATAAATCATTGGTTGGAATGTGGGTTGAATTGATATTCATGTGTAGCTGAGAATAGTTTACCAAATATATTCCAAACAAATAAGTACAGCTTTCAACCCCTCTCCCTTTCTGATAGAGATGAACGATTATTAAACAGATGTACATAGAGAAGGAAATAAGTAGGATAACTTTGTTCCTTGTTTTGAGCTGTCAACATTTTTGCTCTGTGTGCATTATATCTCTGTTCTGGGGGTTAGATACAGTGCAGCACTGTTACCTACCTATCTGGCCCCCTCTCCTATACCCACCCACTAACCCCCGGCCTGCCTTTCTCTCCTTCCACTGTCACCCAACAGACTTTCCACTGAAGGCTACTCCTCTAGCTCTCAAAAGCGGAGACAGATCTTTAGGTACTGACACAACCGGGTGACGTGTGACTCTAGTCGTCTGTGATTGTGTTGCCATGCCCATCTACCCTCTGTCTAGTGGTGGTTTTATGACTGACTGGGTGCGTCCGGAATGGCACCTTATTCCCTACACGGTGCACTACTTTTTGACCAGAGACCTATGGGCTCTGGTCAAAAAGTAGTGGACAATAAAGGGCATAGGGTGCCATTTTGGATGCAGCCACCAGGTGTTCTTGCTTGGCGTGGCGTTGGCACTGTGAGGTCCGTTGCATGGCTGCTTTGTGGTTGGTTTTTCTGGGAGTGGGTACTACTTATTATCTACCCGTCATCATCACTACATCTTTTATAGTACTGTACTACTGCATTGCATCCCCCTATTTCTTTGTTGATTTGGTGGTTGTTAATCTGGTTTGGTTTTGTTACCCTTTCATCTTTGCTCTACTACTTGTACAGCAGTTGTCTCTACTACTACTACTGTCTGCGGTATCCTAAGGAGCGATCTCTCTGTGTTGGTTGTGATCTGCAGCAGTGAAACAATCATACTGAAACGTCTTTAGCCGACTTAGCTCAGTAATGTTGAGAAAGGGATTTGAGGTAGGTTGTAATTAGTTCCATAGACATTAGTGAAAGGAACGTTTGACTATTTTTACTGACTCAGGTCTTTCCATGTTGTTCAGTCAAAAAGAATGACTCAACTCATTTTGTTAATTTGATTCAGTAATGCCCAGCGCTCGCAGGACCCCTACCGGCGAAAGACGAACTAAAAACTCTGAAATAGTCGTGATTCTACAAGCCTCTCGTTCACCATAGCGGGCTTATTGGAGCTGCCGTTTGTGACTGAGACACAAAAGTGTGCTTTAAACAATGTACTGTACAAATACGATTATTTCTTAAAACGAGGTCTAGTTGTGGCCACAACCGGACTAGATTGTAAATGACTTTTGGCGGAATGACTTGACTGCCGCGAACAGCAGGTGTTCCTAATGTTTGGTTTTCTCAGTGTAGTTATGTTCTGATTTCCCAAAGGGAGGACGAGGGAGGGCCTTGTATGCGTTTCTGTGTGTGGCGTTAGGGTGATGTACGGTTTTGTCGCCTCTAGTTGCACAGGTGACATGCTGATCAAATGTCGGTTTCCCTGCATTAAAATCACCGACTTTGGATGTGAAATGTTCTTGTTTGCCTATGGGCCTATACAGCTCGTTGACTGTGGTCTTAGTGCCAGCATTCATTTGTGGTGGTAAATGAACAGCTACAGTATACTAAATATATATTAACTCTCTTGGTAAATAGTATGGTGTGCAGCTTATAGTGAGGTATTAAAAAAAATAAAAAAAATAAAAAATTCAGTCTTCCTTAATTAACATTAGAGATTGTGCACTAGCTGTTGTTAACAAAGGGGCACACCCCTCCCTTCGTCTTACCCGAGTCTGCCATCTGGTCTTGATGCATAGAAAATATAAACGGAACATTCATTGATTTTACTGAGGTACAGTTCATATGAGGGAATCAGTCATTTGAAATAAATAAATTATGCCCTAATCTATGCATTTCACTTGACTTGGAATACAGGTATGCATCTGTTGGTCACAGATATAGATACCGGTTGGGCGTACGGCCAAATTGATAAATTAACATTCAACTATCTGGCAACAGCTCTGGTGGACATTCCTGCAGTCAGCATGCCAATTGCACACTCCTGTGGCATTGTGTTGTGACACAACTGCACGTTTTAATGGCCTTTTATTGTCCCCAGCACAAGGTGCACCTGTGTAATGACCCCGCTGTTTAATCGGCTTCTTGATATGCCACATCTGTCAGGTGGATGGATTATCTTGGCAAAGGAGAAACGGGGATGTTAACAAATCTTGATCTTTTCTTTCAGCCCAACACTTTACATGTTGCGTTTATATTTTTGCTCAATGTAAATTATCCATGTCCTCGTTCAGCCACGACTCTGAAAAACAGAATATTTGTTTTTTCTTGTCCCGTTGATAGGATAGTCTCGAATGGAGCTCATCCCGTTTTTTTCTCCAGTGACTGCATGCTTGCCAATTGAACAGAGGGCAACGGCGGCGGTGTATTTTGTCAGCCGGTAATTGTCAAGCAAATTACTGCCGGTCTCACGGTAATGGACCGTTAATTAACATACACATTTAGCATCTAATGGCTTCCACACGTAACCTACAAGCCACTGATGCAAACGTTTTGTAACATCTACATTTTAAAAAGTCTAATAAATCCGTTTAATATAGCCTATACCTTCACAATAAATTCATGATTTATTTTAGACGGGTCTAAAGAAACACGATATGAAGAAAATGTATTCTCTGTGACTCGTCATTTGCATTGACGTCAAAGTGATTAGAGGGACAATAGAGTGCTGAGTACCAGGCAGTTAGCAAGTTTACTAATGACCATCAGCAGTTTCAGAGCTTGGAGAAGGCTAATTACTGTGACTAAACGTCATGTGGAATTTGACTTCCTTCATGACTCGTGACCGCCGGTGTGGCGGTAATACGGTCACCTTAACAGCCCTGGTCCGGAGTAAGCGGAACATCCAGAGCTGCAGACTCGTTGAAGTAGACATTTTCATCCCAAATCAAGGTTGGGAATGGCTGTTCCGATGTCCAGAAGCCTGTTTTAGGTGATAGGAAATGATGGCAGAGACACAGCTCAAATCCGCTTTAGGATACCTCAGTCATTTCTCAGAATATCTGGCACAGACGAGTTTAGCAGACTAGGCCGTTTTGCCTGCCTGTGATGTCTTGCGGTGGTATAGCTTGTTATTGTTCTGTGGATATTCCCCTCCAATAGGGTACCACAGTATGTGCAGTCATCGCACCCCACTGTATTTCAGTTGAATTGAATTTTCTTTTGTTAGTCAGAAATCCAAGCATTTGTTGTCTGAATACTCAAACACTGTCATCCCGTTACTGTCCCGAATTTGCATTTGTCAAATTTGATTGAGATGCAATAAAATCCATATTCGATTAAGATAGAAGAGAAAGTCAGCCGTAGGACGTGAACATAGCGACAGTGAGCCGATGTCGGGGGTAGTACAGTAGGTTATGACAAGTTGATAGCGTCCTGGTCGTCGCTGGATGCATTCCAATAATGCCAGGTGTGATTGATAATCTTGGCAGCAGCCCTCGCCCAGGGTGACAGCACTATGTGAATAATGCAACGAGACACTGTGTTTCTATCATAGACATTAAGACCCGGTAGATGGTGATAGCGCTGACATATTCCTATGGGGAAACTCACGACGGCGCATGAAGAGAATTTGAAGCGCGCCGTATTGACGAGTGGGGCTGAATGGCACCAGAAAAAGCACTAAGGATCACGCCGGACGGGTGAAGGAGGCCAAAACTAGCAAAGGATCGTTGTCGAAGTAGTAGTTTTCATCCTGGTCTGAGAGAGCTCCTTGACGTCTATGGCATGAGGGCGTGAGCCTCCTCGTAGCTTGCCGGCCCGCGATTAGTCTGTGTCAGTACGTGGAACTTTATGACGACCAATGTAGTCGTCACAATGGATCGCTATTTAATTCAAATAGGCATCGATAGGTTGCTACACAGTAGCCGACCAGCAGAGCTTGTGACTTCACGCTTCAGACCGCACCCGGGGGGGCCTGGTTTCTATATACCACACCATAGTTAGAACAAGTTGTGGTTTATTTTATATATATGTATGTGTATGTATGTGTGTGTGTGTCTATGCGCGGGCGTGTTTTGTCCATTGGCCTTATTGTATTTGTAGTGGTGTGTCAGGTGTGAGTTATGGACCTTGTCTCACACCCTCATTCTGCTGTCCTTATGTCTTTTTCTCCTCCTTTGTTCTTTCCCCTTGGTGTCGATTGGATAAAGCATCGGTCACCTGCATGTGGTTCTCTGTGTTGGTTTTTGTTGTGTGTGTGTGCTGGTTGGGGGAGGGTGCACTACAGTGTGTGGTGGTAACTGTGTGGTTTGTTGCCTGAATGTTGGTTTCACCAGCCGGTCGACGTCTTTATCGCGTTTGCATTTTGGTTTGTTGAATGCTGTGAATGCGGTTTACTGATGTCAACGTTGTGAACGGAGAGTGCCCCGTGGTGGCGGTAGGGTTGTAGCGTTCTCACGCCCTGTCAACGTGCATGCTCTTCACCTGTTGCTGATCACCCTGTGCTTCTGTACCCCGTTTCTCTCTCCTGCCCTCTTTCTCGCCACCTCTGTTCCTCTCCCTCATCTACCTTACCCCTCCATCTCTCTCCCTCATCTTCCCCTTTCTCCCTCTGTCCTTCTCTACGCTGCCCCTTCCACTCTTTCTCTTCCCCCTTCACTTCCCGCTCTCCTCTCTCCCCTTTCTAGGGGTAACCGTGAGAGCTCCAGCCGTGCTTCCAGCAGCCGCCAGAGCAGTACGGACAGTGAAATGAAGTGCCTGGAGCCGAGGCCCTGGAGCAGTACAGACTCAGACAGCTCCAATAGGACCCTGCGGCCCCCGGTCACAAAGGCATCCAGCTTCTCTGGCATCTCCATTCTGACCAGAGGAGATAGTCTGGGCAGCAACAAGAGCTCACAGGGTTCCTGCAGGGGCTCACGCACTGGTGCGTATTTTACGCCGCGTACACACACACACGCACATCTCCATACTGACCAGAGGAGCCAGTCTGGGGAGTAACGAAAGCTCACAAATTGTAGAGGAAAGAAATGCTTAAGAGAGTGCGGAAATGTTGAGGAACAGACGGTGCGGTTTTATCTCCTGCAGGTCTGCCCCTGGTGAGTCCAGATGGGTGTCCTCAGCCCCCGGCACCCCAGGCTGGCCCCTGCCCTGGGGGTCGCAGCCTGCTGCCCTGCCCCTCCCAACAGATCCAGACCCAGCCTCCCCAGACCGCTCTGCTGCCCACCCCACAGCAACACCCCTTGGGCAACCACAACCATAATCACAACCATATTATGGCTCAGGTGAGGAAGAAGCTCATGGTATGAACTTAATTTACATTTTTGTATGAAAATGTAACTGGAAATTAGTATATTCTTGCATTTTTTCCTCTTCTTTTGCCCAATAACTGCCCTCTGTGTCCTTACCTGAACTCTGTCTGCATCTCCTCCTCTCCTTCTCCCTCTCCCTCCATCTCTCCCTCTGTTCGCCGGTGGGGTCTCTGCAGCCAGCTCAGCCTGTGTCCTACTCCTCATCCTCCTGTTCCCAGGTTCTGCTGCCCGTCTCTCCTCCCCAGCAGTACCTGGTACTACTACCAGCCTGTCTCACCACATGCACTAACAGATACGCCATGAACACAGGCCGTTTGTAAGGCCGTTGGTGTAAATGGGGAATTATCATGTTGCCATGTCATTCGTCTAATGACTAATAGTGATTTGTTTGTGTGACTGATAGTGAGAAAGGTATGGAAGGCTCAGTAGCAGTGGAGTGTACTGTAGCCATTATACACTTACCGTCCAGTTTATCAGGTACAGCACCCCATTCACACAAATGGATGAGTCACATGGCTTGTCACATAAAGCAGGCAGAATGCATCGAGGCATTAGAATGGGCAAAACGAGTGACCTAAGAGACTTTGAGCGTGGTATGATTGTTGGCGCCAGGCGCGCCGGATCCAGCATCTCAGAAACGTCCTCCTTCCTGGGATTTTCACGCAAGACAGTGTTTAGGGTTTACTGAGATTGGTGCGACAAACGAAAAAACATCCAGTCAGCGGCTGTGCTGTTGTCGAACACAGCTCGTTGATGAGAGAGGTCGAAGGAGAATGGCAAGAATCGTGCAAGCTAACAGGCGAGCCACAAACAGACAAATAACGATGTAGTACAACCGTGGGGTGCAGAACGGCGTCTCGGAATGCCGTTTTTGTTAGGGGGAGGTAGTTGCAGAAACGTTGGAATGGTTTACTCGACCGACATTGGACAATTGAGGAGTGGAATAACATTTGCTTGGAACATGACAGCGAGTTCAGTTTACTTTAGTGGCCTGCGCATTCGCTAGACCCTCAACCCAAAAGCGCATTTTGGCATGAGATGGAGAACTGGCTGTTCACAGCATGAACGTACCGTTGTCCAATCTGCAGCAACTGTGTGATGCATGAACTAACATCCCTGTGGAACGTTTCCGACACCTTGTAGAATGCCCCGGATAATTCAGGCTGTTCTGGAGGCAAAGGGGGGTCCGAACCAGTACTAGATGGATGTACATAATAAACTGGCCGGTGAGTGTATATAGTGAGGTCCAAAATTATTGATACTGAGCTTTATTCTATGCGCACATTTTTATTGTATTATATTATTTTATACTTCTACTCAAGAGAAAGTAATAAAAACAATTCTCTAAAAGCTAGGGGTCAATTGACGCCCCTCTTTTCAATACCTCACCTCGCGAGGATTAAGGTAATTTTCTAAAACATTTTATGAGATTGGAGAACATGTTGGGAGGGATCTTAGACCATTCCTCCATACAGAATCCTTCCAGATCCTTGATATCCTTTGTGAACTTTACCCAGTATGTTTACGGTTTTCAACCCACCAGCAACTCTAACCCCTCGTTTCTCTCTCTCAGGGTGAGGAACTGGCTCCCCAGTTCAGCCAGATGACTCTGAGTAGACAGGGTTCCAGCGAGGCCCCAGAGCCCCCCACCATGTACCAGACCCAGGGGCCCACTGTCCTCACCCAACACCCCCCACCCCAGACTGGCTACATCATGGCCACCACAAGCCAGCCCCTGGCCCCTCCGTCTGGCTACCAGCCTAACACTGGACACCCCCACCCCCCTCCTCTTCCACCACCTCCCTCCCAGACCGTCATGCAGCCCCCTCCACCGCCACAGGGATACATGCAGCCACCTCCCCCGCAACAGGTATTATATTGTTTTTTGTTGTTGATGCAATCAGATGTTTGTAAAGCCCAAATATAATGAATACAGAGCTGAAGTTGGAATATAAGTTGACCAAAAGTACACACACAGCTTGAGAAGCTAGAGAGAGTCGAATACTTTTTGTTCGACAACTTTACCATCAAATGTAAGAAAGTGTCAATGGTGTGATTCCTGTGAAATCGCAGCTGGATTCACACACGGCGACGGTGTGACAGTGTCTCTCTCCCACTCAGTGCTGTGTGACTGGCTGTGAAGTCTGCGCTCTCTGTGCTTTCTTTTCTCTACCTCTACACCTCGCTAAATGTCTCCCTGCCTCCACTGTTGCGTCTCCCTGCCTCCACCGTTGCGTCTCCCTGCCTCCACCGTTGCGTCTCCCTGCCTCCACCGTTGCGTCTCCCTGCCTCCACCGTTGCGTCTCCCTGCCTCCACCGTTGCGTCTCCCTGCCTCCACCGTTGCGTCTCCCTGCCTCCACCGCTGCGTCTCCCTGCCTCCACCGCTGCGTCTCCCTGCCTCCACCGTTGCGTCTCCCTGCCTCCACCGCTGCGTCTCCCTGCCTCCACCGCTGCGTCTCCCTGCCTCCACCGCTGCGTCTCCCTGCCTCCACCGCTGCGTCTCCCTGCCTCCACCGCTGCGTCTCCCTGCCTCCACCGCTGCGTCTCCCTGCCTCCACCGCTGCGTCTCCCTGCCTCCACCGCTGCGTCTCCCTGCCTCCACCGCTGCGTCTCCCTGCCTCCACCGCTGCGTCTCCCTGCCTCCACCGCTGCGTCTCCCTGCCTCCACCGCTGCGTCTCCCTGCCTCCACCGCTGCGTCTCCCTGCCTCCACCGCTGCGTCTCCCTGCCTCCACCGCTGCGTCTCCCTGCCTCCACCGCTGCGTCTCCCTGCCTCCACCGCTGCGTCTCCCTGCCTCCACCGCTGCGTCTCCCTCTCGGTCTCCCTCTCGGTCTCCCGCTACCTCTCTCTCTCCCGCTACCGCTACCTCTCTCTCTCCCGCTACCTCTCTCTCTCGGTCTCCCGCTACCGCTACCTTTCTCTCTCGGTCTCTCTCTCTTCTCGTCACACTGCCCTCCAGCCAAGTCAGTAACGAGGCGTTTGGATCCATAAAAGATTCATTTATATTCTGGAGGACAAAAACCTCCACGTCATTGACCCTACACTGGGGTTCCTACAATGCCCAAGTAGGAATTTGGCAAATAGCTGCTCTGATGTCTCTTGCTGCCTTCATGAGGAAGTGGCAGTGCTTTCACAGTAAGGAGAATACCATGGGCAGAGTGAGATTTCTCCAGAGCACTAGTAGTTCCTGTAGTGTGCCCTTCATGACAGCCACTAAAGCTATAAGGCAGCATGGCTTACAGATCTGTCTCTCTCGCAGAACTCAACAATTAGGGAGCTAACTCCGACGGAATCAAGCTCGTACGGTGGAAAGCAAACACCCTGCACCGCCTGGTATAGTTTGTTGGATGTGCAATAGTTGATTTCTAGTTTGCTTCTCTATTCATTCACCTTGGTTGGAAAGTTTATTTTTTTAACTGAACGGTGTGTTTCTCCCTCCCTCCCTCTACCGAACCCCTCCGCAGATTCATGTGTCGTATTACCCACCTGGGCAGTACCCCAGCACGGGGCAGCAGTACCGGCCTGGACCCATGACTCACCAGGTGTCCTACCCTGCCCATACCCAGCACTCCCAGCCGATGCCCCAGCCCACACAGCAGTCAGGTCAGTACCATGCCCATCCCTCTCATCTACCTATCTGACTGTCTTTAAAGTGCCGTGCAGTTTAAATTACATCCGTCCTTGTTCTCACACACCAATTTAGATTCATCTACTTGCATGAGGGTACTGAATACAGCTGTTTTTGAGAACTAATTACCCGATTTTTAAACAGGATCATTAGAATCAAATTCTGATTTTTGGGGGGGGCCAAACGCCAACTACGTTTCTACACTTCATATTAAAATGAAGAGGCACAGTTGCGTGAGAATCTTGCTTAGATCCAGTAGTGTGGGTGAAAAGTAAGCAGGACTGGGGAAAGCCAGGACTCCTGTACACTGTTCTTTTTAAAATTAACAGTGTGTTGCGTTTTAGGCATTAAAACCGTCATCAAGGCGTTGATGACCGAATCGCTGCCTCTACCTGATTTGGCAACACTGTATACGGGAGTCCGTTCGGCTACCCAGTCAACACGATCAACAGAAACACCACCAATAAGGTTCAGATATGTAAAATGTTTCAAATCAAATGTTATTTGACACATGCGCCAAATACAACAGGTGTTGACTTTACAGTGAAATGCTTACTTACGGGCCCTTTCTCAAAAATGCAGTTAAAAAGAAAGACAAAATGTATAAAAAATAGGAAATGGTAACAAAAAAAACATTAAACAATAACTAGCCTATATACAAGGAGTACCGGTACTAAGTCAAAGTGCGGGGGCACCGGTTAGTTGAGGTAATATGTACATGTAGGTAGAGTTATTAAAGTGGCTATGCATATATGATAACAACTGAGAGTAGCAGCAGTGTAAAAGGGGGGGGGGGGGTGCAAATAGTCTGGGTAGCCATTTGATTAGATGTTCAGGAGTCTTATGGCTTCGGGGTAGAAGCTGTTGAGAAGCCTCTTGGACCTAGACTTGGCGCTCCGGTACCACTTGCCATGCGGTAGCAGAGAGAACAGTCTGACTAGGGTGGCTGGAGTCTTTGAAAAATTATAGGGCCTTCCTCTGACACCGCCTGGTATAGAGGTTTTGTCGTGCCCTCTTCACGACTGTCTTTGTGTGTTTGAATCATGTTAGTTTGTTGGTGATGTGGACACCAAGGAACTTGAAGCTCTCAACCTGCTCTGCTGCAGCCCCGTCGGTGAGAACCACATGGCCAGGTCTCCCACCTCCTCCCTATAGGCTGTCTCGTCGTTGTCGGTGATCAGGCCTACCACTATTGTGTCATTGGCAAACTTAATGATGGTGTTGGAGTCGTGCCTGGCCGTGCAGTCATGAGCGAACAGGGACTACAGGAGGGGACTGAGCACGCACCCCTGAGGGGCCCCTGTGTTGAGGATCACACGTGGCGGATGTGTTCTTACCTACCTTTTAGCACCTGGGGGTGGCCCTGTCAGGATGTCCAGGATCCAGTTGCATAATGAGGTGTTTAGTCCCAGGGTCCTTAGCTTATTGATGAGCTTTGAAGGCACTATGATGTTGAACGCGAAGCTTTATTCAATGAATAGCCTTCTCACATAGGTGTTCCTTTTGTCCAGGTGGGGAAAGGGCCGTGTGGAGTGCGTCTTCTGTGGATTTGTTGGGGTGGTATGCAAATTGGAGTGGGTCTAGGGTTTCAGGGATAATGGTGTTGATGTGAGCCATGACCAGCCTTTCAAAGCACTTCATGGCTACAGATGTGAGTGCTACATTTAGGCAGGTTAGCTTAGTGTTCTTGGGCACAGACACTATGGTGGCCTGCTTAAAACATGTTGGTATTACAGACTCGGACAGGGAGAGGTGCAAATGAAGACACTTGCCAGTTGGTCAGCGGATGCTCTTAGTACACGTCCTGGTAATCCGTCTGGCCCTGCGGCCTTGTGAATGTTGACCTGTCTAAAGGTCTTACTCACATCGGCTGCGGAGAGCGTGATCAGTCTTCTGGAACAGCTGGTGCTCTCATGCATGTTTCAGTGTTATTTGCCTCGAAGCGAGCATAGAAGCAGTTAGCTCGTCTGCTAGGCTCGTGTCACTGGGCAGCTCTCGGCTGTGCTTCCCTTTGTAGTCTGTAATGGTTTGCAAACCCTGCCACATCCGACGAGCGTCAGAGCTGATGTAGTACGATTTGATCTTTGTCCTGTATTGATGCTTTGCCTGTTTGATGGTTCGTCAGAGGGCATAGTGGGATTTCTTCTAAGCTTCTTGGTTAGAGTCCGGCTCGTTGAAAGCGGAAGCTCTAGCCTTTAGCTTAGTGCGGCTGTTGTCTGTAATCCATGGCTTCTGGTTGGGGTATGTAGGGTCATTGTGGGGATGACGTCATCGACGCGCTTATTGATGAAGCCAGTGACTGATGATGTGTACTCCTCAGTGCCATCGGCGGAATCCTGGAACATATTCTAGGCTCTGCTAGCAAAACAGTCCTGTAGCTTAGCGTCTGCTTCATCTGACCACTTTTTTTATTGATCAAGCCACTGGTGCATCCTGCTTTAATTTTTGCTTGCAAGCAGAAATCAGGAGAATAGAATTATGGTCAGATTTGCCAAATGAAGGGCGAGGGAGAGCTTTGTATGCATCTCTGTGTGTGGAGTAAAGGTGGTCCAGTGCCCCCCCCCCCCCGGTTGCACATTTAAAATGCTGATAGAAATTTGCTAAACCTGATTTTAGTCACCCTGCATTAAAGTCCCCGGCTACCAGGCGTGGACGCTGACCCGCCTCTGGGTCAGCGTTTTATTGTTTGTCTATGGCGGAATACATCTTATTCGATGCTATCTTAGTGCCAGCATCAGTCTGTGGTGGTATGTAGACAACTATGAAAAATACAGATGGAAACTCTCTAGGTAGATATTGGGGTCTACAGCTTATCATGAGATACTCTAGCTCATGTGAGCAATAATTCGAGACTTCCTTAGATATTGTGCACCAGCTGTTATTTACAAAAATACATAGTCCGCCGCACCTTGTCTTACTAGACACCGCTGTTCTATCCTGCCGGTACAGCGTATAACCAGCCAGCTGTATGATGATAGTGTCGTTGTTCAGCCACGACTCTGTGAAGCATAAGATGTTACAGTTTTTAATGTCCCGATGGTAGTTTAAACTTCTGTGTAGGTCATCGATTTTATTCTCCAAAAATTGCATGTTTGCTAGCAGAATGGAAGGAAGTGGGGGTTTATTTGATCGCCTATAAATTCTCAGAAGACAGCCCGCCCTCTGGCCCCTTTTTTCTCCGCCGCCTCTTCACGCTAATCACGGGGATCTGGGCCTGTTCCTGAGAAAGCAGTATTTCATTCACGTCAGGCTCGTCAGACTCGTCAGACTCGTTAAAGGAAAAATAAAGATTCTGCCAGTCCGTGGTGAGTAATCGCAGTCCTGATGTCCAGATGTTATTTTCGGTCATAAGAGACTGTACCTCAACCTCAACATTATGTACACAATACGTTTTTAAAAAACAATCGGTTGGGGACACGTAAAACATCAGCCGCCTTCTCCGGCGCCGTTTTAATTGGGTTGAGGTCGGGTGATTGTGGAGGCCAGGTCATCTGATGCAGTACTCATCACTCTCCTTCTTGGTCACATAACACTTACACAGCCTGGAGGTGTGTTGGGTCATTGTCCTGTTGAACAACTAATGATAATTCCACTAAGCGCAAACCAGATAGGATGGCATATCGCTGCAGAATGCTGTTGTAGTCATGCTGGTTAACTGTGCCTTGAATTCAAAATAAATCACTGACAGTGTCACCAGCAAAGCACCTCCACACCATCACACACCACCTCCTCCATGCTTCACGGTGGGAACTATGCATGTGGAGATCATCCATTCTTCTACTCTGCGTCTCACAAAGACACAGCGGTTGGAATCAAAAATCTCAAATCAGACCAAAGGACAGATTTCCACCAGTCTAATGTCCATTGCTCGTGTTTCTTGGCCCAAGCAAGTGTCTTCTTATTGGTGACCCTTTAGTAGTGGTTTCTTTGCAGCAATTCGACCATGAAGGCCTGATTCACGCAGTCTCCTATGAACAGTTGATGTTGAGATGTCCGTTGCTTGAACTCTGTGAAGCATTTATTTGGGCTGCAATTTCTGAGGCTGGTAACTCGAATGAACTTATCCTCTGCCATTCCTGTGGTGGTCGTCATGAGATCCAGTTTCATCATTGCGCTTGATGGTTTTTGTGACTGCGCTTGAAGAAACTTTCAAAGTTCTTGGAAGTGTTCCGGATCGTTTCTCTTAGCTTATTTGAGCTGTTCTTGCCATAATATGGACTTGGTCTTTTACCAAATAGGGCTATCTTCTGTATACCACCCCTACCTTGTCACAACACAACTGATTGGCTCAAACGCATTAAGAAGGAAAGAAATTCCACTAATTATCTTTTAACAAGGCACACCTATTAATTGAAATGCATTCCAGGTGACTACCTCGTGAAGCTGGTTGAGAGAATGCCAACCGCATGCAAAGCTGTCATCAAGGCAAAGGATGGATACTTTGAAGAATCTCAAATATAAAATACATTTTGATTTAACACTTTTTTTTGGTTACTACATGATACCATATGTTTCATAGTTTTGATGTCTTCACTATTATTCTACAATGTAGAAAATAGTAAAAATAAAGAAACCCTTGAATGAGTAGGTGTGCCCAAACCTTTGCCTGTTACTGTAGGCAGGGGTAAACGTGACTAGGCAGTCAGGATAGATAATAAACAGATTAGCAGCAGAGTGAAGTGTGTGTATGAGTTTATAGGTAGAGTCCAGTGAGTGTGCATAGAGCCAGTGCAAAAGTAACCGGGTCAATGCAAATAGTACAGGTAGCCATTTGATTAACTGTTCAGCGGTCTTACGCTTGGGGGGTAGAAGCTGTTCAGGAGCCTTTTGGTCCCAAACATGGCGCTACGGTACAGCTTGCCTTGTGGTAGCAGAGAGAACAGTCTATGACTTGGGTGGCTGGAGTCTTTGGCAATTTTTAGGGCCTTCCTCTGACACCGCCTGGTATAGAGGTCCTGGATGGCAGGGAGCTCGGCCCCAGTGATGTACTGGGCCTTACGCACTACCCTCTGTAGCGCCTTGCGGTCGGATGCCAAGCAGTTGCCATGCCAAGCGGTGATGCAGCCAGTCAGGATGCTCTGAATGGTGCAACTGTAGGACTTTTTGATAACTCTTTACACAAGGATCAAGGTCAGCTAAATAATGGTTACCAGGATTAAATGGCTATTTTAGCTACCACATTGTGTAATTGGGGAGAACAGTACTGGTGCAATGAGTTCCCGAAAGTTACCATGATTATACTCGTAGGACCCTGAGCATTAAGGCTGCAACAAGCCTACCCCCTGCTATACTGTCCTTGGCAACGTTTTAAGCTCCAGACTCGGGTCTTCCTTGGATTTAGGTGTCCATTCCTTTCTTTCTAGATAGCCTGTGTTAACATAACCATGACGTGATATGGTCGTCACCAGTAGGTACAGGGGTAATAGGTAGTGCAGCATTCCCAGAATACACACACACCTGTATTAACCCACTGCATGTTGTCTCCAGCAGGTCTCCAGACCATGATGCCCAGCCAGCAGCCCCAGTACCAGGGGATGATAGGAGTACCCCAGCAGCCCCAGAACCAGACCCTCATCACTTCCCAGAGGCAGGGCATACAAGGACAGATGACCGGGATGATGGTCCAGTACCCACAAATGCCCTCATATCAGGTACAGTAGGCCCTCCATTCAAGTCAATTCAATACAACTTGATTTATTTCCTCAGGGGCAATTAAGAAAGGCAAAATGCCTGTCTGAATTGTTCTTTGGGGGGGTACATATAGGTGTATTGGATTGACTTGAATTCCGTGCACGATGATGTGCATTCTTAAATCACGCCAAGTGTACATGAACGTTTCAGAGTTCCTTCCAAGGCTTTGTTTTGATTGAATATGCCACATCTGTGATGCTATTCGTAGTGTCAATTTTTTACTGCTATGTCGACGATAGACAGCTGTACATTTCAATGAAACGTGGTAAAATAACTACAACCCTCTTGTCTATGTAAGACGTGGATCTAAAGAGGAGCCAGACAACTTCTCTCTCCGATTATGAATATTTCTGAATGCATTATTTAGTTCAAAGACAAACCCCAGAACATAAATGAACCCCACTAACCTTTCCCGAGTCAAGTATTCCACAGTGTCATTAGTTTACGCCCCGTTCTGGCTAAGCGATATCTACAGTATGTCACCTTCTACATCTCCCATCAGGTGCCGGTGGCCAATGAGTCTCAGCAGGGGGTACAGCAGCAGTACCAGCAGCAAGTCATGGTGCCAGTCAGCCAGTCTCTCCAGACTGTCCAGGGGGTACAGGGACCCATGCCAGGCCAAGGAATGCCCATATACTACAGCGTCATCACCCCCACACAACAGAACAGCACAAGGTAGATGCGTAAAATGTGATATATTATATAAGTGCTTGATATTGTATAGGGGGAAAACTCCACTACTCCCAACATGTCACACACACCTGGGTGACGCCACAGCAGACATTTTGAGCTAGAACCCCAGATAACTTGTTCTTAATAAGTATTAGTTACAGCTCACTTGTAGAAGTAACAAAAATTGTAATAAAGTACGCTTAAAAAAACAAAAGCATTACATAGAATTTGTCTGAACTCCCGAAGCAGAGTAATGGTCTGAATCCATCCAGGTATGAATGAAGTTGTTTAACACTGTCTGTTAACAAGACGTGTTCTGCCAGTGCATCTATCTGTAACACGTTCTCCTGCTGACACGTCAACCGCTTGAATGCACGCTTAAGTGTTTGACACCCTGAGGTCATTAAACTATTGAATAGGATAGAAACTCACAAGACTGGAATCAATAAGCAACCTCTTGAACACTTGAATCTGTATTTTCTGTGACTCTCTCTCTCTCTCACACACACACACACACACACACACACACACACACACACACACACACACACACACACTTCCTGCTTTCACATTCCTTCTACACGCTTGCTAAACAAAATATTTGCATTGTAATTGAAGCCTAGCAGACCGCAGCTTGTCGGCGTGATATGCCTACCGTCTGTGCATGTGGAGGGCTGCCAAGTGCTTACACAGTGTGTGTGTGTGTCGCTGTGTGTGTGTGTCTCTCCCAGCCCATCAGTGGGGTACCTGCAGCCCAACTCAGAGCAGTACCAGATGAGCCAGTCGCCATCCCCTTGCAACCCTCAGCAGATGCAGCAGCAATATTCAGGTGACTGTTCATCTGGTTCACAAAGAGATGTTTTTTGGACTTTGTTGATTACGTCAACCAGCTGTGTTAGTACTGGCCTTGACATATAAGCCTAGACTCTAGACCAGCGTTGCGTTTAGGAGGTTGCGACATACTGTACATGGTCCATTGCAAATAGAAATGCCACAAAGAGAGCTAACATTATTCTTAACTTTATGGAAAGTCTGTTCTCCACTATATATATTTTTCCGGACACTTGACAACATCGTGTCATACTAAATGTGACCTTGCCTGGATTGAAGAACACTGCTGTACTGTGTAACTTCATTCAACTTTGTCTGTGTGCTACAGGAGTGCCACCCCCAGGCCCCGGGGTGATGGTCATGCAGCTTAGCGTCCCCAACGGGCCGCAGCCTACCCAGAACCCTCCTCTGGTACAGTGGAACCCCTGCAAATACTACAGTCTAGAGCAGAGGCCCAGCAAGCCCGGAGAACTCTACAAACCTGACAACACACAACAGGTACACTATACCACTATACTCATACCTCTCTCACTCACATTCACTCACTCACATACATGCAATACAGCATACACATACTGTATAGCATTCATGTAAAGGATCCTTGCTGAGTTCTGACCCCCCCCCCTCCCTTTCCTTTCCAGGCCAGTACTCAGATGAGCAGTCCCCTGGCCTCCCCTACCCAGTCCCCCACTCTCTCCCCCTCAGGCAGCGTGAGCAGCGTCTGTCCTGGCCTCGGCCCCCTGCCCCTACTGTCACAGTTCCCCAGGCCCGGACCAGGGCCTGCGCAAGGTAACAACACACGGGCACACACACACACAGACATGCAGTCACACACAGTCACACTTGTGCACACACATATGTATTTGGGGCGGCAGGGTAGCCTAGTGGTTAGAGCGTTGAACTAGTAACCGAAAGGTTGCAAGTTCAAATCCCCGAGCTGACAAGGTACAAATCTGTTGTTCTGCCCCTGAACAGGCAGTTAACGCACTGTTCCTAGGCCGTCATTGAAAATAAGAATTTGTTCTTAACTGACTTGCTTAGTTCAATAAAGGTCAAATATAAAAAATATATATAAATGTATATACAATGCATTCGGAAAGTATTCAGACCCCTTGACCTTTTCCACATTTTATGCCTTATTCTACAATTGACAATTCCCCCCCCCCCCCCTTATCAATCTACACACAATACCCCATAATGACAGCAAAAACAGGTTTTTATCAATTGTTGCACATTTATTAAAAAATGCATTGAAATCACTTATTTAAGTTATTATTTAAGTATTCAGAACCTTTGCTATGAGACTCAAAATTGAGCTCAGGTGCGTCCTGTTCCCATTGATCATCCTTGAGATGTTTCTACAATTTGGAGTCCACCTGTGGTTAATTCAATTGATTGGACATGATTTGGAAAGGCACACACCTGTCTATATAAGGTCCCACTGTTGACAGTGCATGTCAGAGCAAAAACCAAGCCATGAGGTTGAAGGAATTGTCTATAGAGCTCAGAGACAGGATTGTGTCAAGGCACGGACCTAGAGAAGGGTACCAAAACAGTTCTGCAGCATTGAAGGTCTCCAAGAACACAGTGGCCTCGATAATTCTTAACTGGAAGAAGTTTGGGACTGTTCCTAGAGCTGGCTGCCCGGCCAAACTGAGCAATCAGGGAAAAGGGCCTTGGTCAAGGAGGTGACCAAGAACCTGATCGTCACTCTGACAGAGCTCCAGAGTTCCGCTGTGGAGATGGGATAACCTTCCTGAAGGACAACCATCTCTGCAGCACTCCACCAATAAAGCCTTTATGGTAGCCAGACGGAAGCCACTCCTCAGTAAAAGGCACATGACAGCCCGCTTGGAGTTTGCCAAAAGGCACCTAAAGGACTTTCAGACCATGAGAACCAAGATTATCTGGTCTGATGAAACCCAGATTGAACTCTTCGGCTTGAAAACCAAGCGTCACGTCTGGAGGAAACATGTCACCATCTCTACGGTGAAGCATGGTGGTGGCAGCATCATGGTGTGGGGATATTTTTTCAGGGACTGGGAGACTAGTCAGGATCGAGGGAAAAATGAATGAATCAAAGTACAGAGAGATCCTTGAACACCTGCTTCATAGTGCTCAGGACCTCAGACTGGGGTGAAGGTTCACCTTCCAACAGGACACCGATCTTAAGCACACAGCCAAGACAACGCAGGAGTGGCTTCGGAACAAGTTTCTGAATGTCCTTGAGTGGCCTAGCTAGAGTCCGGACTTGAACACGATCGAACATCTCTGGAGAGACCTGAAAATAGCTGTGCAGCGACGCTCCCCATCCAACCTGACAGAGCTTGACAGGATCTGCAGAGACGAATGGGAGAAACTCCCCAAATACAGATGTGCCAAGCTTGTAGTGTCATACCCAATAAGACTTGAGGCTGTAATTGCTGCAAAAGGTGCTTCAACAAAGTACTTTTTACATTTATTTATCCATTTGAAAAAAAATCTAAACCTGTTTTTGCTTTGTCGTTATAGGTGTGTATTGTGTGTAGATTGAGAGAAACGATTTAATCATGTTTTAGAATAAGGCTGTAATGTAACAAAGTGTAAAACATCAAGGGATCTGAATACTTTCCGAATATACTGTACACTGAGTGTACAAAACATTAAAACCTCTCTGGGATATGTGGGACGCTAGCGTCCCAACTGGCCAACATCCAGTGAAAATGCAGAGCGCCAAATTCAAATAAATTACTATAAAAATTAAACTTTCATGAAATCACACATTCAATATACCAAATTAAAGTTACACTTGTTGTGAATCCAACCAATATGGCAGATTTCAAAAAAGCTTTACGGCGAAAGCTATCTGAGGATAGCAACGAGGCAAACAAAAACAGACCAT
Organism: Salvelinus alpinus; assembly: GCF_045679555.1. Taxonomy (NCBI): domain Eukaryota; kingdom Metazoa; phylum Chordata; class Actinopteri; order Salmoniformes; family Salmonidae; genus Salvelinus; species Salvelinus alpinus. Next base: position 4,768,883 of record NC_092097.1, read on the forward strand.
CATATTTCAACCCTCCAGGCGCGACACAAAACGCAGAAATAAAGATATAATTCATGCCTTACCTTTGACGAGCTTCTTCTGTTGGCACTCCAATATGTCCCATAAACATCCCAAATGGTCCTTTTTGTTCGATTAATTTCGTCGATATATATCCAAAATGTCCATTTATTTGGCGCGTTTGATACAGAAAAACACAGGTTCCAACTTGCTCAAACGTGACGACAAAATATCTCAAAAGATACCTGTAAACTTTGCCAAAACATTTCAAACTACTTTTGTAATAGAACTTTAGGTATTTTTTAACGTAAATAATCGATAAAATTGAAGACGGGATGACCTGTGTTCAATACAGGATTAAAACAAGCATGCTTTCTGGTCACGCGCAGTACACAACAAGTGACACTGATTCAAAATGGCCGTACTTCTTCATTACACAAAGGAAAAACCCTCAACTAATTTCTAAAGACTGTTGACATCCAGTGGAAGCAGTAGGAACTGCAAGAAGGTCAATTAGAAATCTGTATTCCCAATGAAAATCCATTGAAAAGAGAGTGACCTCAAAAAAAAAAGAAAAGATCTGAATGGTTTGTCCTCGGTTTCGCTAAATAAGTTCTGTTATACTCACAGACATGATTCAAACAGTTTTAGAAACTTCAGAGTGTTTTCTATCCAAATCTACTAACAATATGCATATCTTATCTTCTGGGATGAGTAGCTGGCAGTTGAATTTAGGTATGCTTTTCATCCAAACGTGAAAATGCTGCCCCCTATCCTAGAGAAGTTAACAAGAAATTTGTGGAGTTGTTGAACAACGAGTTTTAATGACTCCAACCTAAGTGTATGTAAACGTCTGACTTCAACTGTATGAAAGCCTTCAGACAGATTTAAACAAGTTTAAATGAGTTTCCCCACGGAAGAGATATGAGAGCGTTCAAGTTTCCCCACGACTGTGCCACCTGTGGACATGCGTTGTCCCCCAGCCAATCGCGCAGACCAAAGAGCCGGTGATGAAGGAGTTTGCTTCTGCTGCAGCCGGAGCTGTACAATATAACGCTTCGGTTAAGATAAAACCCTGGTCCTTTATCTTTCACCCACTTCCACACTGACCTGTTAATGACCTTTCCATTTCGTCTCTGGCCAGCCACCAATAGGCCCCGAGAACCTGACTTTGCATTACTCACTTTACCCTTATGGCTGGCACTGACCCAGACACACACACAGACATACCCCTCTCACTAGTGCAGAGCAATTAGTGCTTTTTGAGGTCGATTACGGTGCAATTTTTCTTTTAAAACATTAAATGCACTATGTATTATGTGGGTAGAATGCTGTAACACAGAATAAAACAATTAATTAAAGTCACATGATGGTTACGACTGCCCATTACTGCTTATCACTTAAGAACCATAATTTATTTACTTTAATACAATATTTCATGTGTGTATATTACTTTTGTTTTATTTGATAGACTTTATTTCATTCCAGGTATTTTAATACCTATAGAGCTGCTACTTATGCCGTGTGACAAAATCACTATTTTAGTAGTTCTTCAAAGTAAATCAGGTTTACTTTTGACTGACTGCTGAATACAAAACTATCAATCACTTCGATCATGTATTTTCTCGCGCATTCTTGTCACAGACCGGACAAGTACTGTAGGCGCGCAATGGGTTAATAAGGTCATAGTTTATCGCATTTTGTTTTTGTAATTAACCATGTGGAATATTGGCCTGTTTGAAACTGCAACTCCCTACTACATTTACCTCTCGCTCACAGAAGAAGAACAACAACTAAATGCAATTCAAATAATTGAACCGACATTAGTCAATTTTTTTATTTATTTTTATCATATTTATGTTTGTGTTGTGTGCAGGTGATGGGCGCTACTCTCTTTTGGGCCAGCCTCTCCAGTATAGCCTATGTCCCCCTCTCATGCACAGCCAGGCAAACTACAGCTCACATCAGGTACTACTCCTCTCCATCCCTCCGTTCTCACCTTCCTTGAAGCGCACTGCCGCTTCCCCTCCATCCATCCATCCCTCCACTCCATTCCTGTATATCTACTGGCCTGCAACCTTGTTGACACTTTAGCTGTTGGTGTGTTGCAGAGCCAAGTAGGAATGAAGCATGGTGCAAGAGGGAAGAGGCAGACACTGAAGTCTCAGTCTACAGACCTGGGCACCACTGACGTAGGTAAGACAACAGAGACAGACGTCTATGTGGTATATCTGCAGTATATTTTGTACTTTCGACTCAAGGTTTGTGCCTCTACGATTCAATACACTTGACTTAAGTCCTGCACACACACACACGGGCATCCAGAAAAAAAATACTTGATTTTTGTATTAAAACTTCTTATGGCTGCCATCCCATTAACAGGATGATATGACAACAGCCAGTGAAAGTGCAGGGCGCCAAATTCAAACAGAAATCTCATAATTAAAATTCCTCAAACATACATGTATGTATTTTATACCATTTTAAAGGTAATCTTGTTGTTAATACCACCAAAGTGTCCAATTTCAAATAGTCTTTACAGCGAAAGCACCACAAACGATTATGTTAGGTCACCGCAAAATCACAGAAAAACAGTCATTTTTCCAGCCAAAGACAGGAGTCACTAAAAGCAGAAATAGAGATAAAATGAATCACTAACCTTTGATGATCTTCATCAGATGACACTCATAGGACTTCATGTTACACAATACATATGTTTTGTTCGATAAAGCTCATATTTATATCCAAAAACCTCAGTTTACATTGGTGCCATGTTCAGAAATGCCTCCAAAATATCCAGAGAAATTGCAGAGAGCCATGTCAAATAACATAAATACTCATCATAAACTTTGATGAAAGATACATGTTTTACATAGAATTAAAGATACACTTGTTCTTAATGCAACCACTGTGTCAGATTTCAAAAAGCTTTACGGCAAAAGCACAATATTCAATCATCTGAGAACAGCGTTCAGCCACAAAAGGAAGCCATACAGTTACCTGCCAAATTGTGCAGTCAACAAAACTCATAAAAAGCATTAAATCTTCGCTGATCTTCATCGGAATACACTCCCAGGACTCCCACTTCCACAAGAAATGTTTGTTTTGTTCGGTAATGTCCATCATTTATGTCCAAATAGCTATTTTTGTTAGCGTGTTTGGTAAACAAATCCAAAGTCAGAAAGCGCGTTCACTAAAAGCTGACGAAATGTCAAAAAGTTCCGTAACAGTCAGTAGAAACATGTCAAACGATGTATTGAATCAATCTTTAGAATGTTTTCAATATAAATCTTCAGTAACGTTCCAACCGGAGAATTACATTGACTTCAGATATGCGATGGAACAGAGCTCCCTCTCATGTGAACGCGCATGGTCAGAGCATGGCCAGGTCATGGTAGACCTGACTATTTCCTGTCTCCTTCGGCCCCACTTCACAGTAGAGGCATCAGACAAGGTTCTACAGACTGTTGACATCTAGTGGAAGCCGTAGGAAGTGCAAACTCATGCATATCCCACTGTGTGTTCAATAGGGGCTGTGTTGAAAATCGACCAACCTCAGAATTCCCACTTCCTCTTTGGAATTTTTTCTCAGGTTTTTGCCATATGAGTTCTGCTATACTCACAAACATCATTCAAACAGTTTTAGAAACTTCAGAGTGTTTTCTATCCACTACGAATAATAATATGCATATATTAGCAACCGGGACTGAGGAGCAGGCAGTTTACTATGGGCACCTCTGTCCACCTTTCATCCAAGCTACTCAATACTGCCCCTGCAGCCATAAGAACTCATTTATTTCATTTTACCAGGCAGGTCAATTAAGAACAAATTCTTATTTACAATAAATGGCCTGGAATGGGTCTGAATTAATAGAGTAGTTGTATTAGTGTCTGATCTCTCTCCTCCTCCTCCCTGTCTCCAGTGGTGAGTCGGGTGCTGGAGGTGACCGATCTCCCGGAGGGCATTAGTCGTCCAGAGGCTGAGAAGCTCTTCAACCAGCTTTCCATGTGTGGTGCCAAAATCCAGTGGCTCAAGGACCCGGTGGCAGGGGGCCGTGGAGGCTATGGTGGCCCGGGAGTGCATCACGGCCCTGGTCATTGTCCTGGGGCTGGAGGGGGGAAGGGCGACGGCCCCGGCGGTGACCCAGCTCACCTCTACACGGTGGTGGCTGTGTTCCCCTCCACTATGGCTGCACAGAGTGCTTCTTTTAAACTCAACAACAGTGGGGTCAGCCTCTTCAAACTGAGGGCCGCCAAAAAGAACTATGACCTGAGAGTACTGGAGAGGGCCAGCTCCCAGTGAAAAGAGATGGGGATGAAGAAAAATACTTTTGGAAATGAGGAGTGTAGAGGAGTTGGACTGAGGGGACTGGACAGTTTTTGGACAAACGAGAAAAGATGGATAAGACGTCACACATTAAAGGGATGGGGTGAACACGGAACACAAATGGGAGAGGATGGTTTGCAAATGATAAAATAATTGTTTTTGATTGTTTTATTTTATAGATACCTGAAGAGCACATAAGACACGTGAGCATGTGGATCACTGTTGCCATGTATGGGTGCCATCACACACACACACACACACACACACACACACACACACACACTCTTATGTACAGACAGGCAACAGGATCACGTAGCACACACCTGAACACACTGGACAGTTCAACCTCAGTCCATCCCTCCCCTGCTCTCCTCCAGCCTTCCTCCTTTTTCTGTCTATTACTTTCTCTTTCCTCCTCCTCGCTCTCCCTCCCATCGCCCCGCTCTTAGGCACGCACATTTATGCACAGTCACTCTTTCTATTTTTTTTCTACTGCTCTCTCTTACCCTCTCGCCACTTGTCTCATACTCTTTCATGCTCTCTTCCTCTGCATACCCCCACTCACTCCTCTCTCCTCTGGCTTTCTGTTTGCCTTATACTGCTGTTGTGGGTTTCTGTATTGCGCTATTTTTCTCAGAAGAGTATTGTTCTTTTGCGGTTCGATATATTTATATAAGTGATGTAAGGAATAAATCTATATATTCAGCGATTTTTTTTTTTTCTTCAGTGGGTAAGTTTAGGATCCCCTTTATGATACCCTCTCAACCTGTTCCTTCTGCCCCCTTTTCTCCTACCTCACGACTCCAACTTACCCATTCCTACCCTACCCCTCTACCTCCTCTACCCTTACTCTCCCAACCTACCCCATTGTCCAAATGTACCCTGTGCTCCCATTACCCTGTTACGGCTTACCCATTCTCCCCCACCCCACTCCCCATGATTAGCCCTTTCCACCGCCCCACTATCCCAAATTACCCCATTCACCCCTACCTTACTACCCCCAATTTAACCCATGTGTCCCCCACCCCAACTACCTCTTTCTCCCCTACCCCTCTTAACCCAATATACCCCACAACTTACCTCATTCTCCTGTTGACCCTCTAACCCACTCTCTCATCCTCATTGTGCTTGTGTTTTTCGTTGACAGCTGTGCAGAACGTATCAGAATAAATAGTTAAAAGTGCACAATGATTGCATAATGTCTGCTGTAAATTTTATTTAATGTTATTGTTTTTGTTTGTTTTTAAAAATATAAAAGCAAAAAAATAAAAGTCTTTGTCGTCATTGTTTGAACAGATCTGGGTGGAATCTTTGCTGTTAGATTTATTAAAGCAATTTGAATCATGAGATTGAGGTGTGTTTTGCAGTTTATGGAACACAGACTTTCTTCTATCCAAGGAATTTAAGAAGTTCCGGGGGTATCAAGAAGCATCTGACAGTTGCTCCTTTTTAAATTCCTTTCTTCTGTCCCATGGAATTAAATAGAACACTGTGTATTATACACTCAGCGGCCAGTTTAGTAGGTACACCCATCTAGTACCAGATCAGACCCCTCTTTGCCTCCCGAACAGCCTGAATTCTTCGGGGCATCGCATTAAAAAGCTATTCAATTGTTTTCAAACACCAGGACACCACTGCCACCAGCCTGAACTGTTGACACCAGGCAGGATGGGACCATGGACTCATGCTGTTTACGCCAAATCCTGACTGCCATCATTATGATGCCACAAGAACTTGGATTCGTCGGACCAGTCAATGTTTTTCCACTCCTCAATTGTCCAGTGTTGGTGACCGCGTGCCCACTGGAGCTGCTTCTTCTTGTTTTTAGCTGATAGGAGTGGAACCCCGTGTGGTCGTCTGCTACAATAGCCCATCCGCGAAAAGGATCGACGAGTTGTGCGTTCTACGATGCCGTTCTGCACACCACTGTTGAACTGCGCTGTTATTTAATCTGCTGTTATTTAATCCGCCTGTTAGCTTGCACAATTCTTGCCATTCTCCTCCAACCTCTCTCACCAACGTGCCGTTTCAGCCCACAGGTCTGGTGCTGACTGGATGTTGTTTTGTTTGTCGCACCGTTCCCTGTAAACCCTAGACACTGTTGTGCGCGAACACTTTTCTGAGATACTGGATCTGGCACGCATGGCACCGAAGATCATACCATGCTCAAAGTTGCGCAGGTTACTCATTTTGCCCATTCTAACGTTATATTGAACAGTGACTTGATGCCTGTCTGCCTGCTTTATATAGCAAGTCACTGCCACATCGCTCAGTGTCCATTTTCATGAATGGGGCGGTGTACCTAATAAACTGGCCACTGAGTGTATACAGTGCATTCGGAAAGTATTCAGACCCCTTTTTCCACATTTTTGTTACGTTACAGCCTTGTTCTAAAATGGAAAAAAGGAAAGCTGGCACCATCCCTACAGTGAAGCATGTGGCAGCACCATGCTGTGGGGATGTTTTTCAGTGGCAGGGACTGGGAGACTAGACTGGATCAAGAAAAAGATGAATGGAGCAAAGTACAGAGAGATCCTTGGTGAAAACCTGCTCCATATTGCTCAGGACCTCACTGGGGCGAAGGTTCACCTTCCAACAGGATAAGAAAATGCAGATGTGGCTTCGGGACAAGTCTCAATGTCGTTGAGTGGCCTAGGCAGAGGCCGGACTTGAACCCAATCAAACATCTGTGGAGAGATTTGAAAATAGCTGTCCAGAGACACTCCCCATCCAACCTGACCGAGCTTGAATGGATCTGCAGAGAAGAATGGAAGAAATGTCCCAAATATAGGTGCGCCAAGCTTGTAGCGTCATACCCAGGAAGACTCAAGGCTATAATCGCTGCTAAAGGTGCTTCAACAAAGTACTGAGTAAAGGGTCTGAATGCTTATGTGAATGTGATATTTCACTTTTTACTTCTTTTTTTTTATACATTTGCAAACATTTCTAAAAAACAGTGTTTTTGCTTTGTCATTATGGGGTATTGTGTGTAGTTTGAGGAAAACAATTTAACCCATTTTAGAATAAGGCTGTAACGTAAAAAAAAACATGTGTGAAGTCATTGGGTCTGAATACTTCCCAATGCGCTGTAGCTCTATGTTCTATCCCTTCTAGAATCCTGAAGTGAGTCACCTGTTGACGTCAACATCACTGGCCAGATGTAATGACTTTGATTGTACACTTTAGAGATGGTTCAATCTCACTGTCCAGTTCACTGTTGAAGGTACAACAACGCTGTTTGAGTTCGGGGACATGCGGACTAGAGTTAATTTGATTTATGAACCATGTTTACCATGTGAAGCTGACGCAAGGCGCTGGGTGAGGTATTAGGCCTTAATGCAAACACTCAACACTTGACTTCTAAATTACCAGATGGTCACCAATGTCATTGATTGGAAATTCACATTCTAAGTTTTGTGAGTCATATAATATATACTTTGGGTAAGCGAAGGTTTCTCGTGTATTTTCTGCTACTCTGCTGTCTGACACACACACACACACACATGCCCTATTACATGCTCACACAAACTCCACAAGAGACAGGGTTAGGCTACACCATTACTCACTCAATCTCCCACCTGTTGAACCTCATTTGGACAGTTGACCATAAATATGTCCCAAATGGCACCTTGTTCCCTACATAGTGCACTAGGACCAGGGACCTGGTCAAAAGTAGTGCACTATGTAGGGAATAGGGTGGCATTTGAGAAGTTGACTATGTAAAGACCCAAACAAAGGACCAGGGGAATAAACGGGAACTGATGCACAGTGCCTACGATGCCGCCCATGTTTTTATAGGACAGCGCTTGGGTTGAGTGGACCGTTCTGGCTGGCTGGACCTCTTCTTCAGCTGGTGAGGAACTTTCAGAAGCAAGGTGATCTCACCCCATCGTCAAAAGGAAGTTGAGAATTTAGGATGCCTTTATGCAGTAATATATAACTTGTCATAAGAATATATACAATTCATTTTGTACATTATGTATGTCGTTACCCTTCATGTACCCCGTTCTGGTGTCCACTTGTGTACTAAATTGACTGTAAATGGTCTGTAATAAGTACCCTGATCATAGATTTATAGAACTACTTTGGCTACAGCAAATGCCAAGATGGCTTGCTACATGTCCTAATGGGAACATGGTAAATACACGGTAGTCGCAAATGAATGTATTTGTTTGTTTTATGGCACAGTAGTCACAAGAGCAGCAGTAGCAGCTTTAGCAGTGGCTTGTTGGTCTCAACAGCATCTCACAGCGCCCTCTGCTGTTCCACAGACACCAAGACTTGACCAAAGAAAGAGCATAGCAACACAGTGGCTACGTTTAATATCCTCTTCAACAGATTTGTTTTTAAATCCAGCGAGATTTTAAAATGGGACTATTTGTCTCATATTTTTCATTTATTTGTTGTCCTAATAATATATTTGTTGCAAATATTTTGTACTTGACATGTATTGTTCAGTCCTACGTTCCAAATTGGACGATGAGGATATCCATGACAATCCTCCAGCCCCTCAGAACTTAGTCAGAGGAGGCGGAGAACACAGTGGGACCTGCACTGTTGGAGCTGTGAGGACCACTGTGTGTCAGGCTGACAGAAGGAGTGCACTATATAGGGAATAGGGTGCCATTTGAGATGCAGAGTTGAGTGTTCTCAGTCAGTTTGACACACAGTGGTCCCCACATTCCCCAATTAGCTAACACACCAAATAATGTGTGAACAATAGGCGGGTATTACACAGTTAGTGAGAGTTGAGGTACTCAGCCTGCCAACAGTTTTAATCCTGGTTGTGTAGGGGGCGTTGGGCTTTCAGTGTGTGTTTGTCAAGTATATTTAGGAACAATGTCACTCTCCATTAATAGCAAATGGCATTTCTCTGTATCTCTGTTGAAGGTTATTGTAGGAGCCCCCCCACTAATTCCCCAGATCAAATCAAATATTTTAGCAGATGTTATTGCGGGTGTAGTGAAATGCTTGTGTTCCTAGCTCCACAAGTGCAGTAGTATCTAACAATTCACAACAATACACAAATCGAAAAGTAAAATAATGGAATTTATAAATAGGACGAGGAATGTCAGTGGCATTGACTAAATACAGTAGAATAGAATACAGTATATACATATGAGATGAGTAAAGCAGTATGTAAACATTATTAAAGTGACTAATGTTCTATTATTAAAGTGGCAAGTGATTCCATGTCTGTGTATGTAGGGCAGCAGCCTCTAAGATGCAGGGTTGAGTAACTGGGTGATGGTAGCCCGCTAGTGATGGCTATTTAACTGTCTGATGGCCTTGAGATAGAAGCTGTTTTTCATTCTCTCGGTCCCAGCTTTGATGCACCTGTACTGACCTCGCCTTCTGGATGATAGCGTGGTGAACAGGCTGGGGTGGTTGGTCCTTGATGATCTTTTTTATTTTTTATTTCATCTTTATTTAACCAGGTAGGCTAGTTGAGAACAAGTTCTCATTTACAACTGCGACCTGGCCAAGATGAAGCAAAGCAGTGCGACACAAACAACAACACAGAGTTACACATGGAATAAACAAACATACAGTCAATAACACAACAGAAAGAGTCTATATACAGTGTGTTCAAATGAGGTAGGATAAGGGAGGTAAGGCAATAAATAGGCCATAGTGGTGCAATAATTACAATTGAGCAATTAAACACTGGAGTGATAGATGTGCAGGAGATGAATGTGCAAGTAGAGATACTGGGGTGCAAATGAGCAAAAAAATAATTAACATTATGGGGATGAGGTAGTTGGATGGGCTATTTACAGATGTCTATGTATAGGTGCAGTGATCTTTGAGCTGCTCTGACAACTGGTGCTTAAAGTTAATGAGGGAGATATGAGTCTCCAGCTTCAGTGATTTTTCCAATTAGTTCCAATCATTGGCAGCAGAGAACTGGAAGGAAAGACTGCCAAAGGAGGAATTGGCTTTGGTGGTGACCAGTGAAATATACCTGCTGGAGCGCGTGCTATGGTGACCAGTGAGCTGAGATAAGGCGGGGCTTTACCTAGCAAAGACTTATAGATGACCTGGAGCCAGTGGGTTTGGCGACGGATATGAAGTGAGGGCCAGCCAACGAGAGCATACAGGTCGCAGTGGTGGGTAGTATATGGGGCTTTGGTGACTAAATGGATGGCACTGTGATAGACTGAATCTAATTTGCCGAGTGGAGTGTTGGAGGCTATTTTGTAAATGACATCGCCGAAGTCAAGGATAGGCAGGATAGTCAGTTTTACGAGGGTATGTTTGGCAGCATGAGTGAAGGATGCTTTGTTGTGAAATAGGAAGCTGATTCTAGATTTAATTTAGGATTGGAGGTGAGAGTGAGTCTGTGAGTCTGGAAGGAGAGTTTACAGTCTAACCAGACACCTAGGTATTTGTAGTTGTCCACATATTCTAAGTCAGAACCGTCCAGAGTAGTGATGCTGGACAGGCGGGCAGGTGTGGGCAGCGATCGGTTGAGGCATTTAGTGCATTTGGTGCGAAGAACAGCATCCCAACCGTGAAGCACGGGGGTGGCAGCATCATGTTGTGGGGGTGCTTTGCTGCAGGAGGGACTGGTGCTCTTAACAAAATAGATGGCGTCATGAGGCAAGAAAATTATGTGGATATATTGAAACAACATCTCAAGACATCCATCAGGAAGATAAAGCTTGGTCACAAATGGGTCTTCCAAATGGACAATGACCCTAAGCATACTTCCAAAGTTGTGGCAAAATGGCTTAAGGACAACAAAGTCAAGGAATTGGAGTGGCCATCACAAAACCCTGACCTCAATCCTGAAGAAAAATTGTGGGCAGAACTGAAAAAGCATGTGTGGAGCAAGGAGGCCTACAAACCTGACTTCGGTCAGGAGGAATGGGCCAAAATTCACCCAAATTATTGTGGGAAGCTTGTGGAAGGCTCCCCAAAACGTTTGACCCAATTTAAAACCTGTTAGGGCTAGGGGCAGTACCCTGAATTTCTGGATGACTGACGTGCCCAAAGTAAACTGCCTGTTACTCAGGCCCAGAAGCTAGGATATGCATATACTTTGGATAGAAAATACTCTGAAGTTTCTAAAACTGTTAACATAATGTCTGTGATATAACAGAACTGATATGGCAGGCGAAAACCCGAGGAAAATCCATCCGGGAAAATATTTTTTTAATAGGTCACAGGTCTTTTCAATGCAGGCCTATGGGATATACAAAAGAATAGCTCCCAGATTGCAGTTCCCATGGCTTCCAGTAGATGTCAATAGTCTTTAGACAGGGTTTCAGGCATTAAAAAACTAACAAGTAGTTGGAATTTATGAAAAGGTGTTCTCATCAGGACAGGTTGACTTTTGGCACGCCTGAACGAGGGTGCGCTCTTCGTTATTTTCCTTTTCTATTGAACACCATTCTTTCCGTCTGAAATATGATCATTTATTTACATATTAGGGTACCTGAGGATTGATTAGAAACATTGTTAGACTTGTTTGGATGAAGTTTACCTAAAAACCTTTTAGCTTTTTGGATTCCATTGTATGCATGTTGAAGGAGTGGATCACTGAAATCAATGGCACCAACTAAACAGACTTTTTGGATATAAAGAAGGACTTTATCGAACAAAATTAACATTCATTTTATAGCTGGGACTCTTGGGATTGCAAACAGAGGAAGATCTTCAAAGGTAAGTGATTTATTTTATCACTATTTGTGATTTTTGTGAAGCTGGTGCTGGTTGAAAAAGTATTTTGATGTGGGGCGCTGTCCTCAGATAATCGCATGATATGCTTTCACCGTCAAGCCCTTTTGATTTCTGACAACGCGATTGGATTAACAAGAAGTTAAGCTTTTAAATGATGTAAGACACTTGTATGTTCATGAATGTTTATTACAATTTCATAATTTGAATATGGCGTGCCCCAGCTTCACCAGATGTTGTCGATTTTGATCCCCCTAGCGGGATCCGAGCCGTAAGAAACAATTTAACTTCTCTAGGGTATGTGGGACGGTAGCGTCCCACCTCGTCAACAGCCAGTGAAACTGCAGGGCTCCAAATTCAAAACAACAGAAATCCCATAATTTAAATTCCTCAAACATACACCATTTTAAAGATACACTTGTTGTAAATCCAGCCAAAGTGTCCGATTTCAAAAAAGTTTTACGACGAAAGCACACCAAACGATTATGTTAGGTATGAGCCAAGTCACAGAAAAAGACAGCCATTTTTCCAGCCAAAGAGAGCAGTAACAAAAAGCAATGCTATGAAAATTACTATAAAATCAAACTTTCATTAAATCACACATGAAAGATACCAAATTAAAGCTACACTGGTTGTGAATCCAGCCAACATGTCAGAATTCAAATAGGCTTTTCGGCGAAAGCATACGATGCTATTATCTGAGGATAGCCCTATTTGTAAATAAAGAGAGATAAGCATATTTCAAACCTGCAGGCGCGACACAAAACACAGAAATAAAAATATAATTCATGCCTTACCTTTGACGAGCTTCTGTTGTTGGCACTCCAATATGTCCCATAAACATCACAAATGGTCCTTTTGTTCGATTAATTTCGTCGATATATATCCAAAATGGCCTGTTATTTGGCGCGTTTGATCCAGAAAAACACAGGTTCCAACTTGCTCAAACGTGACGACAAAATATCTCAAAGGTTACCTGTAAACTTTGCCAAAAATTTCAAACTACTTTTGTAATACAACTTTAGGTATTTTTTAACGTTAATAATCGATACAATTGAAGACGGGATGATCTGTGTTCAATAGAGGAAGAAAACAAACTCAAGCATGCTTTCTGGTCTTGCGCCTCTATCAAACACTACACATGAAGTGACACTTTTTCAAGATGGCCGTACTTCTTCATTACACAAAGGAATCACCTCAACCAATTTCTCAGGACTGTTGACATCCAGTGGAATCCGTAGGAACTGCAAGCATGTCGCTTAGAAATCTGGTTTCCCAATGAAACCTCATTGAAAAGAGAGTGACCTCAAAAAAACCCAATCTGAATGGTTTGTCCTCGGGGTTTCGCCTGCTAAATAGGTTCTGTTATACTCACAGACATGATTCAAACAGTTTTTGAAACTTCAGAGTGTTTTCTATCCAAATCTACTAACAATATGCATATCTAATCTTCTGCGGATGAGTAGCTGGCAGTTGAATTTGGGTATGCTTTTCATCCAAACGTGAAAATGCTGCCCCCTACCCTAGAGAAGTTAAAGGCAATGCTACCAAATACTAATTGAGTGTATGTCAACTTCTGACCCACTGGGAATGTGATGAAAGAAATGAAAGCTGAAATAAATCATCCTCTCTACTATTACTCTGACATTTCACATTCTTAAAATACAGTGGTGATCCAAACTGACCTAAGACAGGGAATTTCTACGAGGATTAAATGTCAGGAATTGTGAAAAACTGAGTTTAAGTGTAGTTGGCTAAGGTGTATGTAAACTTCTGACTTCAACTGTACATGTAGGCAGGGATTAAGAGAAAGTGACTGGTAGCAGGATAAATAGTAATAATTGTTATTTAATTGAACCTTTTATTTAACTAGGCAAGTCAGTTAAGAACATATTCTTATTTTACAATGACGGCCTACCCCGGCCAAACCCTACCCTAACCCGGACGACGCTGGGCCAATTGTGCACCGCCCTATGGGACTCCAGATTCCGGCCAGATGTGATACAGCCCCGGATCCAACCAGGGTTGTAGTGACGCCTCTAGCTCAGAGATGTAGTGGTAATATACTAATGGTAATAAAAAGGAGTAGTGGCGACCATTAGTAGGATAAATAGTAATGCCAATCAATGAACAGCAGCGCAGTGGTAATAATGAATCGAATCAATAATAATTTTAGCAGCTTTGTAGGTGTGGGGGGGAGCAGTAGCCATTTAGCTTCTATCCCCTGGCAATAAGACTGTTATTTAAGAGTCTGTTGGTCTGAGCCTTGATTCACCGGTACCGCCTGCCAGATGGGAGCGTAGAGAACAGTCTCGGGTGGCTGGAATCTTTGGCAATTTTTGGGGGTCTTTCTCACCCTGCCATCAGGGTGGTGAATACTAGGAGGAAGAGGGAGTAGGAGGATGGGGAGGAGATGGTGGTGAGTCAGACTACAGTCTTGTCTAACGCCATGCAGAGTTCCATCTCTGCTCACACACTCTGAGATACCTCAGAGGCACAGCTGGCATACCTCACACAGCATGCTAACAGGGATACACAAGTGCCAGTGCTAAGCTTTTACAAGTGTTCGTTCGTTCTGATAGGGAGCAGTGCTTGTATGACTATACATGGGATTGTTAAAGAATGGTGTGGCTGACATTGTGTGTGTTGTGTGATGTTTCACAAAGCAAACTGGGAGGGAAACAAGGACGGAGACAGCTGCCGCAGATGACAAGGTAAGAGAGAGTGATGATGATGATGATGATGATGATAGTGAATGACTGGCTGCTGTGCGTTGTCAGAATAAGAAGCCTCAGCCAGAGGGGAAGCTAGGTTTATTATCTGCCTCACTAATACCTGGCTCTGTATTGCATCAAGGCTGTGGAGAAAGAGAACCTGGAGTCATCACTGCCTAGTAATTATACTGTAGCCTATAGTAATTCATACTTCATGTTCACCTAACTCCATGCACTGATTCACTCTCTCGGTGTCCTGATGTCTCTCTATCTTGATCTTCATGTCAATCTTGATCTTGATCTGTGCGTTTGTGTTGTAGTGCAGGGGACCAGATCACAGTGATAGATGACCCCAATGAGGGTGGAGGGTCTGAATGACAAATCGATCCCTAACCCGTACTACATTTAATGTAGATCTAAAAGGATTGGATAGGTTTCAGGACAAAAGGTAGTAGATCCAGTGGTGTGTATACATGGGTGCCAAGGGAAGCCAGGATTCCTCAAATAATTGACCAATAAATAAATGACATTATAAAATAACGTCTCGTTCTGTGTTTTCATAAAGGGGCTGAATCTCCCCGGAGAAATAATCCAAGCGAGGGAAACAGTGCCCCATCGGCCTCAGCATGTGTAGCCCATGTATCTGATGCAGTCCAGACCAATAGACTATAACATTTACATTTACATTTAAGTCATTTAGCAGACGCTCTTATCCAGAGCGACTTACAAATTGGTGCATTCACCTTATGATATCCAGTGGAACAACCACTTTACAATAGTGCATCTAACTCTTTTAAGGGGGAGGGGGGGGTTAGAAGGATTACTTTATCCTATCCTAGGTATTCCTTAAAGAGGTGGGGTTTCAGGTGTCTCCGGAAGGTGGTGATTGACTCCGCTGACCTGGCGTCGTGAGGGAGTTTGTTCCACCATTGGGGTGCCAGAGCAGCAAACAGTTTTGACTGGGCTGAGCGGGAACTGTACTTCCTCAGAGGTAGGGAGGCGAGCAGGCCAGAGGTGGATGAACGCAGTGCCCTTGTTTGGGTGTAGGGCCTGATCAGAGCCTGAAGGTACGGAGGTGCCGTTCCCCTCACAGCTCCGTAGGCAAGCACCATGGTCTTGTAGCGGATGCGAGCTTCAACTGGAAGCCAGTGGAGAGAGCGGAGGAGCGGGGTGACGTGAGAGAACTTGGGAAAGTTGAACACCAGACGGGCTGCGGCGTTCTGGATGAGTTGTAGGGGTTTAATGGCACAGGCAGGGAGCCCAGCCAACAGCGAGTTGCAGTAATCCAGACGGGAGATGACAAGTGCCTGGATTAGGACCTGCGCCGCTTCCTGCGTGAGGCAGGGTCGTACTCTGCGAATGTTGTAGAGCATGAACCTACAGGAACGGGTCACCGCCTATAACATATAATATATATAACATATAACATGTTGCCGCCGTAGCATTTGATTTATTGTTACGGCTGCAAAGCTGTCATCAAGGCAAAGGGTGGCTACTTGGTTACTACATGATTCCATATGTGTTATATCATAGTGTTGATGTCTCCACTATTATTCTACAATGTAGAAAATGTAAACAATGAAGAAAAACCCTGGAATGAGTAGGTGTGTGAACTTTTGACCGGTACTGTATGTGTAGTTTAATTTATTCCTCCACTGTGACAGTTGTATTTTTGTTGTCACGGCCTTATTGTATATCACGGTGGTGTATAAACGAATGGGTTACAGAGCAAACAACCCAATTATCACAACATGGGTTGCAATATGTTTTTTTACTGACTTGGCTTGGCTTCCTCAGTGATTTTACCCACGCACCCCTACTGTGTAGATCCACCATATCATACGTGGACAATTTGGAATTGCTTATACCTTTTAAGAAGTGCACAGGCTCTAGGGGCTAGGGGTTGATCTGGACCTCGGCAGTAGGCAAATCTCACAGGACACTGCTAGCTCTTCTTACTTAGCACATACGATGGGAAGTGAAACTTGTATCACTTCAACTCGCTCCCTACCTGTGTTTTTCAGGGTAAGATAGGGAAGAGGGCTGGCTTCCTGACAGCTAACTATGTCATTAGGGTGCGTTTCGGGAAGTTGTGCAAGGTGATGCGTTCCTTCGTAGGCAACCAAGTGCAATGCCTGACCTTCACTGGGAAGAGTCTACACTATCCAGTCCCCATCCCGCCGGGATCCAGAGGATTCTGGGACATCAGCTGGGCTAT
This sequence comes from Salvelinus alpinus, assembly GCF_045679555.1. Taxonomy (NCBI): domain Eukaryota; kingdom Metazoa; phylum Chordata; class Actinopteri; order Salmoniformes; family Salmonidae; genus Salvelinus; species Salvelinus alpinus. The sequence continues at coordinate 4,785,822 of NC_092097.1, forward strand.
GTGTCAAACTCCTCCCCACAACACTACAGTCCATATACCATCCCTGAAGATCCTTCCCAAGCCTGGAAGGTCTACCACGCTTTACTCCTCTACCCGGAGCACGTCTGTGCCCCCACGCTACGAGGCCTACGAGAGCTACTACAGCGAGATACGCCGCCAGGTGGAGCAACACACGAGCCGCCTTTGTCGGAGCGTGACCCTCCTGTGCAAAGACATGGAAGATGCCATGTGCGCTCGTCAGCCCTCCGACGAAGGACGTCACCTCCCATACCCAGAGGTGACCAGCCCTCAGCACTACTACTCATATCCAGAGTCTGAAAGCACTCTACCGCTCTCTGAGCATGGCTTCCCACGGAGTGACACCAGCTTAGAACCATCTTTCTCCTGACTCGCACGTCCATGCAGGCCGTCATGGAAGAGTCTCTGCTTACGCCGCCCTGGAGCTCCTCACTCAGCCAGTTGCTGCCTTTGCAGCAACCTCTACTGGTTGCCGTCATGGAACTCGTCACCACCTCCGCCATGGAGCCTCAATCGGACGCTGTTAACCTGCTGTCTAAGGAGCCTTGCAAGTTGCCATCCAGGAGTCACCTGTCACTCCTCCTGACCAAGTTTGGTCCCCTCCATCGTGCCTCAGTTATCACCGACACTGGGGACCAATTCTGTACCTGTCCAGATGACTTTGCCTGCTCTGCTAGGGCCACAGTCAGCTCAGCCTGCTCTGCTTAACCCACATAGGCCACAGTTGACTTTGCCTGTCCTACCAGAGCCACAGCCATCCTCCCAGCCAAAGCTACAAACAGCTCTACAATGAGCTCAACCAAAGTTGCAGCCCAAACTCCTACCAGCTTCACCGTACAAGCCACAGCCGGTTCCGTCTGCTCTACTGGGGCCACAGCTGACTTCGCCTGCCCTGTCTGAGTCTCAGCCAGCTCCACAGCTCAAGCCCCAGCTGGTCCTAGAACCTGCTCCTATACAGCCATGCTACAGCCATCTACTCAGCCTGTGATGCAGCAAGCTCCTCCATTGGAGTGTTTGACTTGTAATGCATCAGGTTTCCAGTCTGGGGCTTTACCTCCTACCACTGATATCTAGCTTCATTTTTCTTCTCTCCCTACAGTTCCTTACCCAAGTCTGCTCTGGTGTCCAGTTCTCTTGTCTGTGTGCCCTTGAAGCTTGACAGGGACTGACATGTCCTGGGTTCCTCGCCTGCTCATATGGTGCCTGTCCAGAGCCACGCTGCTCACTGTCCCTTTAAATTTTTTAAAATATTATTTAATTTAACTAGGCAAGGCCGTTATGAACAAATTCTCTGGGTCTATACAGCTCGCCATCCTCGCGTCCTCCATGCTGCTCCCTGGGTCGACGCAGCACTTAATTATGGCATTTAATATATGCATAATGTTTGTACAGGATTAAGCATATTATGTACACTACCGGTCAAAAGTTTTAGCCCACCTACTCATTCAAGGGTTTTTCTTTATTTTGACTATATTCTACATTGTAGCATAATAGTGAAGACATCAAAACTATAAAATAACACATAGTAACCAAAAAAGTGTTAAACAAATCAAAATATATTTTATACTTGAGATTCTTCAAAGTAGCCACCCTGTGCCTTGATGACAGCTTTGCACACTCTTGGCATTCTCTCAACCAGCTTCATGAGGTAGTCACCTGGAATGCATTTCAATTAACAGGTGTGCGTTCTTAAAAGTTAATTTAATGCGTTTGAGACAATCAGTTGTGTTGGGACAAGGTAGGGGGGTACAATCCCCCCCTAAAGTAATCCATCATTACTTTAAGACATGACGGTTAGTCAATACGAAAAATGTCAAGAACTGTCAAAATGTAAAGTTTCTTCAAGTGCAGTCACGAAAACCATCAAGCCCTATGATGAAACTGGCTCTCACAAGGACCGTCACAGGAAAGGAAGACCCAGAGTTACCTCTGCTGCAGAGGATAAGTTCATTAGAGTTACCAGCCTCGAATTTCTGCAAAGAAACTACTACTAAAGGACACCAATAAGAAGAAGAGACTTGCTTTGGCCAAGAAACACGAGCAATGGACATTAGACCGGTGGAAGTTTGTCCTTTGGTCTGGAGTCCAAATTGGAGAATCTTGGTTCCAACCATGTGTCTTTGTGAAACGCTGTGTGAGTGAACGGATGATCTCCACATGCATGTTTATTTTCCACCGTAAAGCATGGAGGAGGAGGTGTGATGGTGTGGGGGTGCTTTGCTGGTGACACTGTCTGAGATTTATTTAGAATTCAAGACACACTTAACCAGCATTGCTACCACAGCATTCTGCAGCGATACGCCATCCCATTTGGTTTGGGCTTAGTGGAACTGTCATTTGTTTTTCAACAGGACAATGACCCAACACACCTCCAGGCTGTGTAAGGGCTATTTGACCAAGAAGGAGAGATTGAGTGCTGCATCAGATGACCTGGCCTCCGCAATCCCCCGACCTCAACCAAATTGAGATGGTTGTGGATGAGTTGGACCGCAGAATGAAGGAAAAGCAGCCAACAAGTGCTCAGCATATGTGGGAACTCCTTCAAGACTGTTAGAAAAGCATTCCAGGTGAAGCTGGTTGAAAGAATGCCAAGAGTGTGCAAAGCTGTCAAGGCAAAGGGTGGCTATTTGAAAAATATAAAATATATTTTTATTTGTTTAACACTTTTTTGGTTACTACAAGATTCCATATCTGTTATTTCATAGTTTTGATGTCTTCACTATTATTCTACAATGTAGAAAATAGTAAAAAATAAAGAGAGAACCCTTGAATGAGTAGGTGTTCTAAAACTTTTGACCGGTAGTGTATATATTCCAGTCACTTATGTATGCATGTTCCTATAATGGTTACCGTTATTTGGGTGTACATATTCCATATTATTATGTATATTCTTGCTGCTATATTTATGCATATTCCCATTGTACAATAAAACATAATAGAAGTACGTTTGAATGACACTGAGGGGCAGTGTTTTTACAGCTAATGCCAGAGGCTGATGCCATGCAGGTGTTTGTACACATGCATATACACCCACTCTCATTAAAATACACGCATAAACGGACACACACACATGTAATAGTGCCAGGCACGCACACAAACATATACAGCTGGCATTGTTATGATTTTAGATGTCCTTTGTCTTATTGGGGGGGGGGGGGGGGGTTGCATTGTTGTTTGCTGTTTTCTTCAGTCTTTTTCTTATTTATCTTTAGTTAATTTTCTTGGTTGTTGGTCCGTTGGGGGAGGTTTGGGGTGGGGAATGGAATTAATTGTATATATATATATATATATATTTCTCCTTCTTGGGGGGGTGGACTGTGGGAGGGGTCTCGGATGGTTGAGGGACAGCTATTGGGGAACTGTGGGGGGATCTTGGAGGGTTCGGGTTCACGTTTTTTGGCCTGGTGGGAGATCTGTCAACGTGCGCTTAAGCAGGGCATTGACCCTGGATGCTCCTGTATGCCGCTCTGAATGGGAGTCTGTTGGATGAACGTGTAGGGGTCGGGACGAGAGAGAGACAGGCAGCGTTTCTCAGCCAGTTGAAATTATGAATCAGCTAGCATAAGTTTTATGGATATATATACAAAGAATTGTCAATTGAAAAAAGGTCAAACGAAACGAAGTGCAGCTCGTTTGCAGTCTTTCCAGTTTCAGTTTGAAGTTATTGTGTTAGCTGTGTTGTTGGTTAGCTTCTCTGAACAACAGTGTCCTGACGAGTGAACACATTTTCTATGCCAGGCGAAATCGTGCCTCATTAGCTCATTGTTATGGATGTATCCAAATACATGTCATTAGAAAACAGTTTTAACAAATGCAGCTACTGTTGTTATTCTGTCTGCACTGTTTGACGTGACTATAAGTTAGCCGTAGTTGGCTAGCTAGCAAGCAATGGGTAAGAACGTTGCCAGTCAATTTGGCAATGGAACATTTAGAACGAACTACTGGATCGCGCGTTCATAGATACAGAATAAAAAGAACGAACGACTGGGTCGTGTCTCTAGCAACCCTAGATTTGTGTCGGGACTATATGTTGTGGAAGGATGAAATGGTACGAATAAATGAATCAATATTTTTTTTTAAATGAAAATATGTCGACAATTATTTGAATATGTTGGTAACCTGTTGTATAAGGGTGATAATGCCCTCGAAGCCCGTGTTTGTTGGATATATTGGCACGGTTTGCTTTCCCGAGACCAAACAACACCCGTGCCAATATATCCACAAAACACCGGCTTCTCGGGAATTACACATACACATATTGAGCTAATTTGCATCATTCCTCTGGCTACATTGGTATTAGAGTTAACAGTAAATCCGTCTTGCCGTATCTTTCTGACATGAGACTGAAGCTAGAGTTGCTCTTCCAGCACATACCGCACATAGTATTGTAATGAAACAGCAGGGAGCAGGTCTCGAACCCTTCGACCTTCTAGCCCGAATTCCGGCGCGCTATCGACTGTGCCGCAAATGCAAATGCATGCTCGAACAGCAGAGTCGATTTCCGCGTTTATAATCCGAGTCGTTACAGTATTCTATTATGGATATGTTACCATTCATTTGTAATTAATTGTAATTAATTTGTAACATTACAAGTCCTACTGTAGTCTTCGAACTTGGTCTGCCTGGCTCGCATTTGGATCAATAAATGCTGAATTATGTATTTATTATTTTTAAGGTCAGCACAGGTCTACAGTATTGTAACGACCCTGGGTTTATAAGCGCGGAAATTGACTCTGCCGCGCGAGCATGCTTTTGCGGCACAGCCGATAGCGCGCTGGACTTCGGGCTAGAAGGTCGAGGGTTCGAGACCTGCTCCCTGCTGTTTCATTCCAGTATATATGTCTGTTGGTTGTAGTCGCCATGGATTGTGTTATCTGAGTCTAAGTTAAAGACCAATCCAGACCCAATACACTGACCAGGCAGTTTTGAATCACTGTAGCCTGTCCAAGGCCGCTACTCCTTCTTAATTTATTGATTTGGCGTATGCGTGAGGTTAAAGACACATGCTGAGTCTATACTACTGAATTATATATGAAATCAATTATAGATGTGGATTTCTGTAGTTTTTTTCCCTCTAGTCCAGGTCCCTTATTCACAAGGTCTCAGCATAGGAGTGCTGATATAGGATCAGATATGCCTTTTAGATCCTAATGAATAAGATTTTAAGGACGGGGGACTTGATACTAGATCAGCACTTCTCCTCTGTCTGTTTTCCCAGATCGTAGTGAAGAAAGGAGAGGAGGTGAATGGGTATCTGAAAGTCAACACTGTATGGAAGCTGGGCTTATTCCCTGCCAATCTTCTGGAGATCTGAGGCCCCCTAGAGCAGGCGTTCCCACACTTTTTCACTCAGTGGGGTAGCCAGAAGACAGCTAGCTTCCGTCCTCCTCTGAGTACATTGACTTCAATACAAAACCTAGGAGGCTCATGGTTCTCACCCCCTTCCATAGACTTACACAGTAATTATGACAACTTCTGGAGGACGTTCTCCAACCTATCAGAAATCTTGCCGCATTAATTGACATGTTGTCCACCCAATCAGATCAGAGAATGGATCTAGTACTGAAAGGTAAAGCTACAGCTAGCTAGCACTGCAGTGCATTAAATGTGGTGAGTAGTTAACTCAAAGAGAGAGAAAGACAATAGTTGAACAGTTTTGAAAAAAGTAATTTCTTCAAAAATGAAGGAGAATCAAGATAGAGATATTTCATCATTTTTTTCACTCAGTTAACTAGCATATGCAGCTATCTAGTTTAGCCTTCTCAAACACCTGGCTCAAACAGAGGGATGCTACATTAGCTAACTGGCTATGACTAACAAACACAACACTGGAACTCTTTCAAGCCAAGGTAAGCTTTTGGTTTTACGAATTTCTTGCCACCGGGGCCCACCAATGTAACTGCTTGCTGACTGTACACTGTACTGCATGATTGTAGCAGGTTTACTAACTGTGAGCTAATGCATTTCTGTACATTGCGCTGTAATGTACAATTGACCTCATTTTAGCACCCAAGAAATGTAATACTTCCAGGTCAACTGTAATATGAATTTCCTGCAAAATCAATGACGAGACCTTTATGGTCTCTGCATGATTGAAGAAGGCAATGAGTTCCCTCGTGTCTTTTTAAAAATGACGGGTAGGGAAGCGAAACCTACTGCGTGATAGGGAAAGGGGGAGATAAGCTGTGTGGGGAAACAGCTTTTTTCACCCGATCTGTCCAAAAATGTAAATAAAACGTAAATAAAACGTAAATAAAACACTATGTGACATTACATACTTATTTGAAGGTTTGTGTCGAATTTGAATCAGGTTTTTAGGGCGGCGCTAAATTTACCTTCAGAAGTGAACAGCGGCTGTCTCGGCTTTTGAGAGTCATGATGGCTTGCAGTGATGACGCAAAAAATGAATGCATTCTGTTGTACAATTGACTAGGTATCCCCCCTCACCCTGTATCTGTCTCTTTCTTGTTTTAAAACTGCGAGAGAAGCACGACACCTGGTGGAGTGAGGCTGTACGACACAGAATGAGTTGCTTTATGCGTGCTGTACGTTACATCATGACATGACACAATTTAATGTACAGCGCCAGAGGTCAGGTTTTTTTTCAACTTTTCTCCAATACTATCGGGCCATTACCATGTCAATCGACGCTTGAATAGAGATGTAGTTCACACCGCAGATTCTGATGCCAACACAGTCCCATTTTAGTTTTCATTGCAGCCTCCTTTGAATGCCGCGGTTGCGCAAATTTGTACGGAATGGGGTTAGTCAACAGTAGTTCTATCAGCTATGTTGACTATGATGTTACTTTAGCTAATGTGGTGACAATGATGTAGGCTGTGTGTAGTGGTTATGATATGGTTTGGCTTGTAAAGGTTTTTTGCCTTGTCACATAGCTTATGCATTTTGCATTGAAGTCCACAAGAAGGAAAAAGGTGAGAGGAGGAAAGGATGTAGATACCCAAGTTTACCTAAATTTGTCCAATAGAAACTCTTGTTTGTAACTGTTGGACTAATGATTATACCCTAGATCAGCTAGATGCAGGCAAGAGTGTGCAAGTCGGTATTGAATGTGTCACTGTCTGTCCACGTGTCACTGTCACCTCAAATTTTTCGACCTACGTTGTAAACGTTTGTTCATGGGCTAGGTTTTAGCAACCTCAGGAGGGGTATAAGAAAAATTTGAGTATCATGTAGTAGCCTAAACCTATCACTGTTACATCGAACTGGGTGAATGGGATATGAATGAGAGTCATCCAATATGCTGTAATAGAAGTAAGGCCATGCTCATGAAAAAAATATTGCCCTCCCTCATCTTAAACGACACCGACCGACACTAGCATTCCTGTGATATTTGAGTGACTCAAACACTACAAAAAAATCTGTGGGATAAAAACATTAATAACTGACATGGACTAGTTGATCTGGTCATTTCTCACAAGGTATAAATAGCTCTCTAAGATATGCAATGACTGACGAGAGGACAACTGATGATGCACTACTATTACAACTTTCAAGAGTGAATTTCAAGCCAGACTGAGTTCCAGATTTTAAAAAAACATATAGAAACATAGAAATACAATATTTCTTTCAGTTTGAGAACCACTGGACTAAAGCACAGTTTGAGAATGTAGGAGCACTTTTTCCCCACATAACATAGCTTTATGTCACTGCACACTGTGAGGCACTGTAATAAACAGACTTGTATTTGGCTTTTTGTATAAAATACAGAGGCTAACCACACCCAATACTGTAGGTCAAGCTTTTAGCTTTGCTTACCATGACTTCTAAAGCTACTAGCATCATTACTGTAATTTGTCCTATGGGATCAGACTTGTGATAACGGTGCTTATGTTTTTATCAAGAATGGCTTACTACTTGGCACCATGTGTAAAGTATAATCATTTATTTCCTGTGGATTTTGCGAAGGACAGTTGTGTGTGTTATACCGATATCAAACTGCTCTCACCAAAGTCTTTGGAGTATCCTATACTTTTAAATGCATGTGATACAGTACATGTAAGAGTGCCTTTAAAAAAAAAACGATTGGCCACCCCTGAGTTAGAAAAAACAGTAGTGGGAGTTGTGTGGTTGTTGGGTCAGCGGCAGATCATTTTGGGAATGCCAGCTCTGTCTCCCATTGGGCATAATATTCAGTCTGAGTGACAGGCACAGAGAGACGGACAGGGACAGATTGGCATTCCAGCTCTATAATCAATCAATCTCTCTAGTTTTCGCTCTGTCTCTCTTGCACTCATTGGTGTTCTTTCTCTAGCTATCTCTCTCACTCCTTCTCTTTAGTGTTCTTTCTCTATGACTCTCTCTCACTCCTTCTCTTTAGTGTTCTTTCTCTATGACTCTCTCTTTCGCCATCTACCCCCTAAACCTCCTCGTCGTTGTAATGTAAACTACTATGCCTAATTAGATTAGCTTCAGCACTCAGTAATACTCAGACACACATACACACAGAGAGAATGTCAAAATGGCTTGAGTGTTGTGTCACGCCTCCCCTCAGAGAGAGAGAGAGAGACGTATCTGACACAGGTAGCCGCCGCTAGGCTTGAGCAGCCTTCTGATTGGACGACAGAGGAACCCTTCAGACACGGGTCACTTCCCCTTAGAAACAGCCACGTTGCTCGTTGCCGAGACGGCAGGATGGGGAGACTTGAGATCACATCTGTCATGTCATCTCTGACCTCTAACCCCTGCCACACTAGACAGACAGGCAGCAAGAAAAGAGGTGGGCAAGAGCATGGCAATAGGCCATCACAATGACATGGCTGTGAGTTGTGATCTATGCAGTTGTGTGGAAGAATCATAGGACAAAATGTTTTTCTCCATCTCCGTGTGAGTGGGTTCTTGCTGTGTTATTGAAAGGGTGCCACACAACTCAATGTTTCATAGGGTGTAAAGTTCATCTGAAACATTTGAAAAATACGTTTTGTGATAATTCAGTATTATAACATTCCCTGCTGGCACAAAGGTTCTGAGAACCATATGTTTCTTAGAGCTTGGTGAGAACGTAGTTGTCCTATGGTTATTTTGCAAACATTCTGGGAATGGTGCAGGATCCCCAGTCAGCACATAACGTTCAGAGAACCATATGTTTCTTAGAGCTTGCTGAGAACGTAGTTGTCCTATGGTTATTTTGCATACAATTTTCCCAAAACATTCAGAGAATGGTGCAGGATACCCAGTTAGCACATACCATTTAGAGAACCATATCTTTCTTAGGTGGGCATTTCATCACTTCAGCATAATATTTCGATTGTAAAGTAACGTTCTCAATTTGTTCCGAGAACGTAAAGAAAACATTCTTCTGTGAGAATTTCAGTAATTCAACATAACATTTTTTTGGAGGTTTCCTCATGGTTAATTAATTTGAAAGTCATGTTTTCAGAATTTTCAGAGAAAGTTAAGAAACAACATTCTTCTGTGGGAATTTCATTATTTCAGCATAATGTTTTCTACAGATATCCTTATGTTTCTATTTAAAGTCATGTTCTCAAACCATTGAAAACTTTCAGAGAAAACATTAGTCATGTTAATATTAGTTATGTAATAACATACAATGCATTTGGAAAGTATTCAGACGCCTTGACTTTTTCCACATTTTGTTATGTTCGAAAATCGGCACACAATACCCCATAATGACATCACAATACCCCATAATGACATCACAATACCCCATAATGACAAAGCAAAAACAATATTTTTTTTGTGCAAATGTATAAAAAATTTAAACTGAAATATTACATTTACATAAGCATTCAGACCCTTTACTCCGTACTTTGTTGAAGCATCATTGGTAGCGATTACAGCCTTGAGTCTTCCTGTGTATGACGCTACAAGCTTGGCACACCTGTATTTGGGGAGTATCTCCCATTCTTCTCTGCAGATCCTTTCAAGCTCTGTCAAGTTGGATGGGGAGCATCGCTGCACAGCTATTGTCAAGTCTCTCCAGAGATGTTCGATCGGGTTCAAATCCGGACTCTAGCTGGGCCACTCAAGGACACTCAGAGACTTGTCCCAAAGCCACCCCTGTATTGTCTTTGCTGTGTGCTTAGGTTTGTTGTCCTGTTGGAAGGTGAACCTTTGCCTCAGTCTGAGGTCCTGAGTGCTCTGGAGCAGGTGTTCACTAAGGATCTCTCTGTACTTTACTCCGTTCGTGTTTCCCTCGATCCTGACTAGTCTCCCAGTTCCTGCTGGGTACTAAGGAGGGAAATCGATGAGGACCAACAGCGTAATGCTATGGAGGAACAACATACTCCATCATGGAAAGATCCGACAACCTCACAAAATAACTTAAGGAAAATAGATTCATCTATAGACACAGACGATTTACTTACCGTTGAAGTAGAGGCTAGTGCTCTGGCTGGAATACATGCCACACTGGAAAAGTTGTGTGAGGAGGGAGCAGGGCTGAGGGGGAGTTTGGAATTTAGCCAGAGTGAAATTCTCACGCTCCAAGGAGGGAACAAGGCACTCACAGCCAAGGTTAAAATCCACAATTCTAACATGGGTTGTCTACTCAGGGAAAACAGGGTGATGAAGGAGTCGCTACTAGACATACAAAGTTGTAGCATGCGTGAAAATCATTATTTTTTCTGGGATTCCTGAGGACGCATCCAATAATCCGGAGGGTGCGATCAGAGAATTCATGCAATCCGCCTTGTAACTTCCTATAGAGGTTGTAAACAAGGTGGCTTTCCACCGAGTTCACAGACTTGGAGCTCGGAGCAACAAGACCAAGGGTCCCCGACCAATCATCGCGAAATTTGAACACTACCAACAAAAGGAGCTGATCAAAAGCAGGGGAAGGGAGCTTAAAGGGACCAAATTCGGTCTCAATGACCAATTTCCAAGGGAGATAAACGAACGTCGTAAGAGACTGTATCCGGTACAAAGACAACAAAGGGAGAACGGTAAGCGTGCCTTTCTCATTGAGGACAAACTCTTTATAGATGAACAGCTATTCCGAGACAGCTCCATAACACCATGGCTGTACAAAAAAAAAAAGTGAAACGTCAATTGCTAGGGAAATGCTGGGATGTGTTTTTCAATTATGTTTAAAGGTAATTATGATGCAACTATGACGGTGATACGATATGGATTACAATTATCATCATGAATATTAAGGCTATACCCACTACATGTTACACACATAGACACTCAACCACGCAAATTGGTGGAGTTATTATTTATTTGGACAGCACACATTATAGTCTTACTCTTATACCGACATTGTACATACTCTCACTAAATCACATCCAATATCATACACATCAACCTACTCAGATTTACTACACAAATAATATCTTGTCTCAATTTTCGAACATCTGTGGCATTGGCTCACAGGCAAACAGGCAAGGGAATAAAACAAATATTGCTAGAACCTATTTCTTGAATTCTAAATAGCAGACATTTGAAAGCTCTAATTTTGACCGTCATATTACCTCTGATGGCAGTAACTTTACAAGCACTAATTATGGTCAATTTAGACTGAGAAGAGTATCTAGTTATGGTAAGGGGTGAAATAAGTATAGCCAGTTATAATTGTAAAGGTTTAGCAGATTATAAAAAGATCAGTCTTTACGTGACTGAAAGAAAAGGAATATTACATATACTGTTTACAGGAAACTCACTCTACATCCTTAGATGAAGTTGCGTGGAAAAAGGAATGGGGTGGTGAAATTTTCTGTCATGGACAAAGGAACTCAAAAGGTGTGATGATATTAATTAACAACAATTTCGATCAGAATGTGCAAATTGTCAGGAATGATACGCAAGGAAGGTGGATATTTTTAATATGAAAGTGGACGAAAAAGAGATTTGGCTCATTAGTCTATATGGTCCAAATCAGGATGATCCATACTTCTTCGGAAATATTTATACTAATTTATTGAACTTACAGGCAACAAATGACCAAATCATTATGGTAGGAGGCTATAACACAGTGTTAAGTACCTCAATGGACTGTAAATTTAATCTCTCTACAAACTGTGCAGTTGTTGTTACACGTGGTCTGCCACTGCGAGGACGATCAGCTGTCCACCCTGTCTCCCTGTAGCGCTGTCTTAGGCGTCTCACAGTACTGAATTTGCAATATATTGCCCTGGCCACATCTGCAGTCCTCATGCCTCCTTGCAGCATGCCTAAGGCAAGTTCACGCAGATGAGCAGAGACCCTGGGCATCTTTCTTTTGGTGTTTTTCAGAGTCAGTAGAAAGGCCTCTTTAGTGTCCTAAGTTTTCATAACTGTGACCTTAATTGCCTACCGTCTGTAAGCTGTTAGTGTCTTAACGACCGCTCCACAGGTGCAATTTCATTAATTGTATGGGAAACAGTGTTTAAACCCTTTACAATGAAGATCTGTGAAGTTATTTGGATTTTTACGAATTATCTTTGGAAGACAGAGTCTTGAAAAATACATTTTTTTTCTTTTTTTGCTGAGTTAAAATAATGACTATGAATTGAGTGGGTTGAGATTTTTAAATATAAAAACACTAAACCTCTCTCTAAAAGCTTCACTAATTCAAACGTTTTACTTGAACCCTAAATGGTTCTCAAGTAGATTACTAAACTCATCCATTGTTTAAAAATTATCTTTTTGCCTTGGTACAGATTGCCCTGTCTCATTTTTGATTAATTGAAAATGATACTTTTTCAAAGTCTCTCTCTTTTTCAAACAAGCATTGCAGAGCAGGCTACAATTTCAATTTCATCCCTCTTTAAAGATAGAACACATATTACAACAAATATTATGGCTGAACTCATGTGCTGGTTGATAAAATACCTGTATTTATGGGAATGATGTTTGAAAAGGGTATTTTGTTCTTAAATTATATTGTAAATTGGAATGGTAGAGTTATTTCCTTCATGTAGTTATCAGAATTGTACAGGAAGGTCTGCTCAATCCAAGAGTACAACCAATTGATTACAGCATTACCCCAAAAATGGAGGAGGCAGGTGGCAGCGGGAGGAGGTAGGGAACTGGTCTGTCTGCCCAATATAAACGATCAAAACTTGCGGAGGAACGAAAATAGCATAAATAGGAATGTATACCAGTTTCTTTTGAGGACCAGGATGTTGACTGTCATACAGATTGCAAAATAGTTGGGAAGAGATTTTTGGTTTTAACCGATTCCATGGTTGATATATAAAACGACACAAGATTCAAGACTTCGTGCTTTTCATCTAAAATGATTATATAGAATGCTTGCCACCAATAAAATGTTGAATATTTAGGGCATAAAATCATCGAAGCTCTGCAGATTTTGTTGTGAGGATACAGAATCAATAGACCATTTATTTTGGTATTGCCCTCAGGTAGCCTGTTTCTGTTCTCAGGTTCAGGAATGGCTGAAAATGGTTAGCATTGATCTAAAATTGACCCTAGAAATGGTACTGTCAGGAGATCTGGAGAAACCGGGTCAGTCAATTACAAATATATTAATACTCTTAGCAAAAGTATTTATCTTCAACTTGCAATATGTGGATTCTATTCGATTAGATAGATTGAAATTGTACGTTAAACATCACAGCATAGTTGAAAGATATATGTTGCTTAGAAATCCGAAGAGGGTGGCCAGCAGAGATAGGTGGGATGGGTTGAAGGAAGCTGAGGCTTGAGATGTGGAATTGGAGACAAGTGGGAGTGGAGTTGCTGTGCGGGAGATAGAATGATGGTCAAAGATAAAAGTTTTTTTTTTAAACATAATAAAAAGTATGTTTGAATGACACTAAGGGGCAGTGTTTTTACAGCTAATGAGGCTGATGCCGTGTAGGTGTTTGTACACATGCATATACACACAATCTCATTCAAATACACACACACACACACATGTAATTGTGCCAGACATGCACACAAACATATACAATTGACATTGCTGTTATGATTTTAGTTGTCCTTGATGTCCTTTGTTAAAAAATATATTTTTTAGATTTGTTATTTGCTGTTTTCTTCTGTCTTTTTCTTTTTTCTCTTTAGTTCATTTTCTTGGTTGTTGGTGCATTGGGGGGTTCTTGGTGGTGGGGAATGGAATTAATTGTATTTTTTATTTACATTTTAAAATATCTTCTTGGGGGGGGGGGGACTGTGGGAGGGGTCTCGAATGGTTGAGGGACAGCTATTGGGGAACTGTGGGGGGGTTCTTGGAGGGTTCGGGTTCACGTTTTTTGGCCTGGTGGGAGATCTGTCAACGTGCCCTTGAGCATGGCATTGACCCTGGATGCTTCTGTGTGTTGCTCTGAATGGGAATCTGTTGGATGACTGGTGTGGTGTAGTTGTTGAGCGGCTTCACTGCAAGTATATTGTATGTTTCGGATATTCAATCAAAATTAAATGGGAAAATTAAATAAACACTTCGACCTCATGGCTTGGTTTTTGCTCTGACATGCACTGTCAACTGTAGAACCTTATATAGACAGGTGTGTGCCTTTCCAAATCATGTCCAATCAATTGAATTTACCACATGTGGACTCCAATCAAGTTGTAGAAACATCTCAAGGATGATCAATGGAAACAGGATGCACCTGAGCTCAATTTCGAGTCTCATAGCAAAGGGTCTGAATACTTAAGTATATAAGGTATTTCTGTTTTTTATTTGTAATAATTTTGCAAAAAAAACCTGTTTCATCTTTGTCATTATGTTGTATTGTGTGTAGATTGATGAGGAACATGTTTAATACATTTTAGAATAAGGCTGTAACATAACAAAATGTGGAAAAAGGGTAGGGGGTCTGAAAACCTGCCGAATGCAATGCATACATTCTGTTCTCAGTGTCAACAAAACTCCCTCTATCTTGTTAAGTGTATTCAGGTGTGATGGCCGCGCCCATTAATTGACCACACCTGATCTTAATGAGTGCTTGTTTCCTTCGAAATGGGATCTGTTTGAACAGCTTTGTATGAGTTCAAAAAACATGGCATGCTAGCTCCATCCTGGTGGCGCATAATTCCAGAACAGAAGAACATAGGTTTGAATCTCACTGACGCTGTGCCACAATAAAGACGCGTTTGCAAAGTTAATGCCTAACAGTTAAGCTAGCAGTGTTAAGTCTTATTCTAACATGTTCTCAGAATGTTATTTAATTACCTTCAAATAATCTGTAATTTACATTCTCAGAACATTAATAGAACCTTCCAGGAAAACTTTCTCAGAACCATAGTAAAATGTTCAGAACATTCAAGTAACCTCAAAATGTCCTTTCCCTGAACATTTTTTAAAAGTTATGTTTTACCGGTCAGGAAAAGCATGGGTTCATTCCCAAAAATGTAGGTCCCACAACTGCCAAGGAACCAAATGTGCAAGCTGGGGGTTGTTCAATTACACATCTTTATGACTTGAAATTAGAGACGACCACACAGTGACTGTACATAGGGTGATTTCAGAAAGTATTCATACCACTTGACTTATTCCACAACTTGTGTTACAGCCAGAAAACTAAATTACTTTTTTCCCCCACCCATCTACACACAATGACAGTGAAAACATGTTTTTAGACATTTTTGCTAGTTTATTGAAAAATAAATGGAGAAATCTGATTTTCATAAGTATTCACACACCTGATACACTACATGTTAGAATCCCCTTTGGCAGCGATTCCAGTTGTGAATCTGTCTGGGTAAGTCTCTAAGAACTTTGCACACCTAAATTATACAATATTTCCACATTATTCATTAATCTTCAAGCTCTGTCACGTTGGTTGTTCATTATTGCTAGACAGCCACGTCTTGCCACTCCGGAACATTCACTGTGCTCTTGGTAAGCAACTCCTGTGTATATTTGGCCTTGTGTTTTAGGCTATTGTCCTGCTAAAATGTGAATTTGACTCCCAGTGTCTGTTGGAAAGCAGACTGAACCAGGTTTTCCGCTAGGAAATTGCGTGTGCTTAGTTCTATTTACCCTTTTCTTTTATCCCCCAAAAACTCCCTTGCCGATGACAAGCACACCCATAACATGATGCAGCCACCACCATGCTTGAAAATATTCGATTTGCCCCAAACATAACGCTTTGTATGCAGCACATAAAATGTCATTTCATTGACACATTTCTTGCACTTTTACTTTGGTGCCTTATTAGAAACAGGATGCATGTTTTGGAATCATTTTATTCTGTACAGTCTTCTTTCTTTACCCTCTGTCAGTTTAGTATTGTGGCGTAACTAGAATGTTGTTTCCTATCACAAACATTCAACTCTGTAACTGTTTTAATGTCACCGGCAAGTTAGGAAGGACGCCTGTATCTTTGTACTGACTAGGTGTATTGATTTACCATCCAACGTGTAAGTAATAACTTCCCCATGCTCAAAGGGATATTCAATGTATGCTTTTTTTTTACCCACTTACCTATAGGTGCCCTGTATTGGAAAACCTCCCTGGTCTTTGTGGTTGACTCTGTGTTTGAAATTCACTGCTCAACTGAGGGACCTTGCAGATCATTAATTGCATGGGGTACAGAGATGAGGTAGTCATTCAAAAGTCGTTTTAAACAACATTATTGCACAAAGAGTGAGTCCATGCAACTTATTGTGACTTATTAACCAATTTTTTTCTCTCCTGAACTTATTTAGGCTTGCCATAACAAAGGGCTTGAATACTTATTGACTCAAGACATGAACCTTTCAGTGATACCCATCCCGGATCCGGGAGCATCCTCATCAAAAAAGCTGACTTGCATAGCCTAGCCTAACGGGACAGGGATATCATATAATATAATTTCATGAAATCACAATTCCAATACAGCAAATGAAAGATAAACATCTTGTGAATCCAGCCATCATTTCCGATTTTTTAAATGTTTTACAGCGAAAACACAATATGTATTTATATTAGCTAACCACAATAGCCAAACACACAACGGCATGTTTTCACCATGTTTCCACCGCATAGGTAGCTTTCAAAAAACCGACAAAATATAGATATAATTAGTCGCTAACCTTGAACAACTTCATCAGATGACAGTCTTATAACATCATGTTATACAATACATTTATGTTTTGTTCGAAAATGTGCATATTTGAGGTATAAATCGTAGTTTTACATTGCAGCCACCATCACAAATAGCACCAAAGCAGCCAGAATAATTACAGAGAGCAACGTAAAATACATAAATACTCATCATAAAACATTTATGAAAAATACATGGTGTACAGCAAATGAAAGATAAACATCTTGTGAATCCAGCCAATATTTCCGATTTTTTAAGTGTTTTACAGCGAAAACACAATATAGAATTATATTAGCTTACCACAATAGCCAAACACACAAAGCTATTTATTCACCGCCAACATAGCTTTCACAAAAAACAGCAATAGAGAGAAAATTAATCACTAACCTTTGGACAACTTCATCAGATGACAGTCTTATAACATCATGTTATACAATACATTTATGTTTTATTCGAAAATGTGCATATTTAGAGCTGAAAACCGTGGTTATACATTGTGAAAATGTAGCAACTTTTTCCCAGAATGTCCGGATATATTTCTGACACTCACATAATCTGACCAAATAACTCATCATAAACTTTACATAAAAATACTTGTTGTATGGCAAATGAGAGATACACTGGTTCTTAATGCAACCGCTGTGTTAGATTTTTTAAAATAACTTTAGTACGACATACAGCTTGCGTTATTGCGAGACAGCGCCCGCTAAAAGGGCGGAGAATAGGACTAAACATTTCACACAAAAATACGAAATAACATCATAAATTGTTCTCACTTTTGCTGAGCTTCCATCAGAATCTTGTACAAGGAGTCCTTGGTCTGGAAAAAATCGTTGTTTGGTTTTATAATGTCCTCTTCTCCTGTCGAATTAGCAACCTTAGCTAGCCAAGTGGCGCGAACATGTCCATCTTCTCTCGACGCAAACAACAGAAAACTCCAAAAGTCCCGATAAACGTTGAATAATCTGATAAAACTCGGTTGAAAAAACATACTTTACGATGATATTATCACATGTATCAAATAAAATCAGAGCCGGAGATATCTACCGTGTATACCGAAAGCTTTTCAGAAGCCAATGTCGATGTCCTTCCCGCGCCTAGGTAGAGAAAGGAAATTCTGGTCACGTCATTCCAAGAGCTCTTGTTCGACCTCAGATCAAGCTAGACACCCCATTCCACCTTCCACTGCCTGTTGACATCTAGTGGAAGGCGTATGCAGTGCATGCAAATCCATAGAAATTAGGCAATTGAATAGGCAGGCCCTGGAACAGAGCATCGTTTTCAGATTTTTCACTTCCTATCTGGAAGTTTGCTGCCAAATGAGTTCTGTTTTACTCACAGATATAATTCAAACAGTTTTAGAAACTTGAGAGTGTTTTCTATCCAATAGTAATAATAATATGCATATTGTACGATCTAGAACAGAGTACAAGGCCGTTTCATTTGGGCACGATTTTTTCCCAAAGTGAAAATAGCGCACCTACACACTAACAGGTTGACTCCAACCTAAGTGAATGTAAACTTCCAACTTCAACTGTATTACCTCAGTTACCTCGACTAACCGGTGCGCCTGCACATTGACTCTGTACCGGTACCCACTGTATTGTTATTTTACTGCTGCTCTTTAATGACTTGTTACTTTTATTTCTTATTCTGCATTGTTGATTAGGGGCTCGTAAGGAAGCGTTTCACTGATAGGTCTACACCTGTTGTATTCGGCGCATGTGACTAATACAATGTGATTTGATTTGATTCACTGACTAGCTGTGAAGTGTCTTCACTGACTTTTCAACCTCTGCCTGACCCGGTCTGTAATACCAACTTGTTTCAAAGAGATCCCCATGGTCCCCATGCTCAAGAATGCCAAGCTAACCTGCTATCACCCCGTAGCACTTACACCTATAGCCATGACTGCTTCAATGCTTTGAAAGGCTGGTCATTGTTCACATCAACATCATCATCCCAGACGCCTTGGACCTTCTCCGATTCGCATACCGCACCGACAGATATAAATGAATTTACCACAATCAATTTCAATAGAAAGTTAGCAAAAATAGATAACATTCTGCAACCATGGAGAGGTAAATACTTGGCAATTTATGGGAAAAATCACATAGATGAACTATTTGGTCCTTCCACAGCTTACTTAATTACTAATGGCACAGCCTACTTCAGACAACTCGTTTTTTGAAGTCATATGAGCAAAATTAATTGTATTTTTTTTGGGATTACTGAACCAGACAAAATTAAACGTGCCTATTTATATAACATATATGAGTTTGGGGGACTAAAACTATTATATATTAAAGCTTTAAACCAATCCCTAAAAGCTTTACGCATACATAAGTTATACTTGAACCCAATATGGTTCTCCAGTAGATTATTAAGGAAGGCATATCCTTTGTTAAAAAAATTACTTTTTGCCTTTATACAGATTACGACTTGAAATGTTGTTTAAAGTATAGCACTTTCTTAAACAAGCCATACAAAGTTGGTTACCATTTCAGTTTTATTCTCCAGAAAATATCTTATCAAATCAAATCAAATTTTATTGGTCACATACACATATTTTGCAGATGTTGTTGTGTTCCTAGATTCAACAGTGCAATAGTATCTAACAATTCATAACAATACACACAAATCTAAATGTAAAAGAATGGAATTAAGAAATATGTAAATGACTCAAATACAGTAGAATATAATACAGTATGAGATGAGTAAAGCATTAGGTAAACATTATTAAAGTGACTAGTGTTCCATTATTAAAGTGGCCAGTGAATTCAAGTCTATGTATACAGGGCAGCAGCCTCTAAGGTGCAGGGTTGTGTAAACGGGTGGAAGAGGGCTAGTGATGGCTATTTAACTGTCTGATGGCCTTGTAATAGAAGCTGTTTTTCAGTCTCTTGATGCCAGCTTTGATGCACCTGTACTGACCTCGCCTTCTGGATGATAGTGGGGTGAACAGGCCGTGGCTCGGGTGGTTGATGTCCTTGATTATCTATTTTGGCCTTCCTGGGACCCCTGTGTTGAGGTTCAGTGAAGTAGAGGTGTTGTTTCCTACCTTCACCACCTGGGGCGGCCCGTCAGGAAGTCCAGGACACAGTTGCACAGGGCGGGGTTCAGACCCAGGGCCCCGAGCTTAATTATGAGCTTTGTGGATGCTATGGTTTTGAATGCTGATATATAGTCAAAGAACAACATTCTTACGTACTTTAGGTTATTCCTTTTGTCCAGATGGGATAGGTCAGTGTGATGGCGATTGCATCATCTGCGGATCTATTGGGGCAGTAAGCAAATTGAAGTGAGTCTACGGTATCAGGTAAGGTCTTCGAAAGCCAAGTTAACAAACAGATCACCGACCATTTCGAATCCCATCGTACCTTCTCCGCTATGCAATCTGGTTTCTGAGCTGGTCATGGGTGCACCTCAGCCACGCTCAAGGTCCTAAACGATATCATAACCGCCATCGATAAGAGACAATACTGTGCAGCTGTATTAATCGACCTGGCCAAGGCTTTCGACTGTGTCAATCACCACATTCTTATCGGCAGACTCAACAGCCTTGGTTTCTCAAATGACTGCCTCGCCTGGTTCACCAACTACTTCTCAGACAGAGTTCAGTATGTCTCAAATTGGAGGGCCTGTTGTCCGGACCTCTGGCAGTCTCACAGGGTTCAATTATCGGGCTGACTCTCTTCTCTGTATACATCAATGATGTCGCTCTTGCTTCTGGTGATTCGCTGATCCACCTCTATACAGATGACACCATTCTGTATACTTCTGGCCCTTTTTTGGACACTGTGTTAACTAACCTCCAGACGAGCTTCAATGCCATACAACACTCCTTCCGTGGCCTCCAACTGCTCCAACTGCTCTGAAATGCAAGTAAAACTAAATGCATGCTCTTCAACATGCTCATCACTACTCTGGACGGTTCTGACTTAGAATATGTGGACAACTACAAATACCTAGGTGTCTGGTTAGACAGTAAACTCTCCTTCCAGACTCACATTAAGCATCTTCATTCCAAAATTAAATCTAGAATCGGCATCCTATTTCGCAACAAAGCATCCTTCACTCATGCTGCCAAACATACCCTCGTAAAACTGACTATCCTACTGATCCTTGACTTCGGCGATGTCGTTTACAAAATAGTCTCAAACTCCACTCAGCAAATTGGATGCAGTCTATCACAGTGCCATCCGTTTTGTCACCAAAGCCCCATATACTACCCACCACTGCGACCTGTATGCTCTCGTTGGCTGGCCCTCGCTTCATATTTGTCGCCAAACCCACTAGCTCCAGGTCATCTATAAGTCTTTGCTAGGTAAAGCCCCACCTTATCTCATCTCACTTGTCACCATAGCAGCACCCACCCGAAGCATGCGCTCCAGCAGGCTGTCACGCCCTGACCATAGTTTGCTTTGTATGTTTCTATGTTCTGTTTGGTCAGGGTGTGATCTGAGTGGGCATTCTATGTTGTATGTCTAGTTTGTTTATTTCTATGTGTTTGGCCTGATATGGTTCTCAATCAGAGGCAGGTGTTTGTCGTTGTCTCTGATTGGGAGCCATATTTAGGTAGCCTGTTTTGTATTGTGGGTTGTGGGTGATTGTTCCTGTTGGTGTGTTTTAGTTCTCACTATTTCGGGACTGTTGCGTCTTCATTTATTTTGCCTGTTTATTGTTTTGTTCTTTATTTAAAGTATTCAAATAAATATGAATACTCACCACGCTGCGTATTGGTCCGACATTTCTTACTCCTCAGACGAGGAGGACGAAGACTACCGTTACACAGGCATATTTCATTAGTCAACCCCAAAGCCAATTCCTCCTTTGGCCGCCTTCCAGTTCTCTGCTGCCAATGATTGGAACGAACTGCAAAAATCACTGAAGCTGGAGACTCATCTCCCTCACTAACTACACGAGCTGTCAGAGCAGCTCACAGATCACTGCACCTGTACATAGCTCATCTGTAAATAGCCCATCCAACTACCTCATCCCCATACTGTTATTTTTATTTTGCTCCTTTGCACACCAGCATCTCTACTTGCACGTTCATCTTCTGCACATCTATCACTCCAATGTTTAATTGCTATATTGTAATTATTTTGCCACTATGGCCTATGTATTGCCTTACCTCCTGTATCCTACCTCATTTGCACACACTGTATATAGACTTTTTCTATTGTATAATTGACTGTATGTTTGTTTATTCCATGTGTAACTCTGTTGTTGTTTGTGTCGCACTGCTTTGCTTTATCTTGGCCAGGTCGCAGTTGTAAATGAGAACTTGTTCTCAACTAGCCTACCTGGTTAAATACAGATGAAATAAAAACAATAAAAAAGGTAGTGGTGATATGATCCTTAATTCATGAGAGGCCTCTCAAGCACTTCATGATGACACAAGTGAGTGCTACCGTGCGATAGTTACTTAGTTTAGTTACCTTTGCTTCCTTGGGTACAGGAACAATGGTGGAAGTCTTGAAGTGGGGACAGCAGACTGAGATAGGGAGAGATTGAATATGTCCATAAACACTCCAGCCAGCTGTTCTGCGCATGCTCTGAGGAAGCGGCTAGGGATGCTGTCTGGGCCGGCATTCTTGCACGGGTTAACACGCTTAAATGTCTTATTCAGTTGGCCACTGAGAAGGAGATTGCTTTACAGAGGGAATAACTACGCTGTTTGTATTCTGACATTTTCCCAGTCACCTTGCCATGGTTAAATGCGGTTGTTCGCGCTTTCAGTTTTGCACAAATACTGCCATCTATCCACGGTTTCTGGTTTGGGTAGGTTTTAATATTCACAGTGGGTACAACATCTCCTATACACTTCCTGATGAACTCAGTCACTGTATCCGTGTATTCGTCTATGTTATTCTCAGAGGCTACCCGGAACAATTCCCAGTCCTCTTGATCAAAACAATTTTGAAGCATGGATTCCGATTGGTCAGACCAGCGTTGAAAAGACCTTAGCATGGGTACTTCCTGTAGAACATATATTACAACAAACATTATGGTTAAACTCAAATATACTGATTAATAAAAAAAAACATGAATTTAGGAAATTAAACAAAAAAATTATATTTATTATAATACCAGTTTTATTACTTATTAGAAACGGTGGCGTTATGTCACATATGCAGCTATCGAAAATACATGGTAATGTCTGCTCAATCCAAACTTATAACCAACTGATTGCTGCATTACCACAAAAATAGAGGAGGCAAGTGTAAAATGGAGAAGGTAGGGAACTTGTTTTTCTGCCATATATTAAAGATACAAATTGACTGAAAAGAATTGTCATAAATAGACAAATATACCAGTTTCATATGAGGACAAATATGTTGACAGCTGCGCCATACAGGTTGCAAAATAAATGGGAAGAGATTTGATGGATTCGATGTCATGACACATGGTTTATGAACTGATACAAAAAACAACACTTGATTCAACACTTAGAGTTTTTCAATTTAAATAATTATACAAAATTCTTACCACCAACAGAGTACTATATATATGGGGCATACAACAATCTCAGCTCTGTAGATTTGGTTGCGAAGAGACGGAATCTCTAGATAATTTATTCTGGTATTTCCCCTATGTAGTTTGTTTCTGGTCACAGGTTCAGGAATGGTTTAAAAAAATCACAAGAGTATTCAAAGCTGTCATCAAGGCAAAGGGTGGCTATTTGAAGAATCTGAAATGTAAAATATATTTAGATTTGTTTAACACTTTTTTGTTACGACATGATTCCACATGTGTTATTTCATAGTTTTGATGTCTTCACTATTATTCTACAATGTAGAAAATAGTAAAAAGAAAGAAAAACCCTTGAATGAGTAGGTGTTCTAAAACTTTTGAACAGTAGTGTGGAAAAAAACAAAAAAAATGATGTGTCCTCTGAAGAAGGTGGGTAAAAATAAAATTAAAAAAACAGATCCACAAATCACTATTGCACTACACACTGAACTCACCCACCTGGACAAAAGGAATGCCTATGCAAGATTGCTGTTCATTCACTACAGCTCAGCATTCAACACCTCCAAGCTCATCACCAAGCCCAGGACTCTTGGACTGAACACCTCCCTCTGCAACTGGATCCTGGAATTCCTGAAGGGCCGCCTGGGGTTAGGCACCAACACATCCGCCACGCTGACCATCAACACGGGGGCCCCTCAGGGGTGTGTGCTTAGTCCCCTCCTGTACTCCCTGTTCACCCATGACTGTGTGGCCGATAACAACTCCAACGCCATCATCAGGTTTGCTGATGAAACAATGGTGAGGCAGCCTATAGGGAGGAGGCCAGAGACCTGGCAGTGTGGCGTCAGGACAACAACCTCTCAGCAAGACAAAGGAGCTGATCGTACAGCAAACGGAGGGGCGAGCTCGCCCCCATCCTCATTCATGGGGCTGTAGTGGAGCAGATCGAGAGCTTCAAGTTCCTGTGTCCACATCACTAAGGAATCCACTAAGGTCCACTGTCACGCTCGTCTGAATGAATGGACCAAGGCGCAGCGTACTTAGAGTTCCACATGTTTAATAAAGATGAAACTCAACAAAAACAATACAGAAGAAAACGAAACGTGACGTTCTGGGCTGCTCACAGGCAGCTACACTAAAACAAGATCCCACAAACAACAGGTGAGAAAAGGCTACCTAAATATGATCCTCAACTCAGAGACAACGATAGACAGCTGCCTCTGATTGGGAACCATACCAGGCCAACATAGAAATACAAAAACTAGATTACCCACCCTAGTCACACCCTGACCTAACCAAAATAGAGAATAAAAAAGCTCTCTAAGGTCAGGGCGTGACATCCTCACACACCCGCACAGTTGAGAAGAGGGCATAATAGCACAGTATTTTCTTTAGGAATGTAGTAAAGTAAAAGATGACATGAATATAAATAGTAAAGTAAAGTACAGATACCCCCAAAAAACAACTTAAGTAGTACTTTAAAGTATTTTTACTTAAGTATTTTACACCACTGCTCTATACCAGGCAGTGTCAGAGGAAGGCCCAAAAAACTGTCAAATACTCCAGCCACCCAAGCCATAGACTGTTTTCTCCGCTAAAGTATGGCAAGCGGTTCCAGTGCACCAAGTCTGGAACCAACAGGACCCTGAACAACTTCTACCCCCAAGACATTAGACTGCTAAACAGCTAATAAAATGGCTACCCGGACTACCTGCATTGACCCTCTTTTGCTCTAACTCTCTTGCACTGACTCGACACACACACTCACAGACACACACACACACACACACACACACACACACACACACACACACACACACACACACACACACACACACACACACATTACATCCGCCCCCACACACATAACATGCACACACATGCATACTGATGACACACACACACACTTTCACACTCACCACATACGCTGCTGCTACTGTCTATCTATCCTGTTGCCGAGTCACTTTAAACCTACCTATATGTAACATAGCTACCTCGTACCCCCGACGCGGTACTGGCACTCCCTGTATATAGCCATGTTATTTTTTTACTCGTTATTTACTGTGCGTTCATCCTTTGTGTCACTATTTCTATAAAAAGTATATGTATCTTTATATTTAACCCATAAGTAAGCATTTCACTATTAGTCTACACCTGTTGTTTACGAAGCATGTGGCAAATAGGATTTGATCTGAAACACTCACAATGATGCTACAGAGATTGCTGTGATAACTTTTTTCCACCAGAGGATGCTGTTATACCTATAAATCCAGATATTCATCCAACCCAGCATCACACAGTAATAGAGCGGGTGTATACAGTAATATAGAGGATGTATACAGTAATATACAGGATGTATACAGTGATATAGAGGACGTATACAGTGATATAGAGGATGTATACAGTGATATAGAGGATGTATACAGTAATAAGAGGATGTATACACTATTAAGAGGATGAATCTGAGGATGAGTCTGTCTGTCTATCGAATTTCATCCCTTAGTGAATACACTGAGAACAAACATGGTAACCTTGATATAGAATTTGACTGATACCTATCCAGGTCAGATAGAACGTTGCTGAATCATTCCCCCCCTCGGCTCTCCTCCACCAAACTGGTCTTGCGAAGGGCCCTTTTCGACCTCAACCGGATGGTGAACTAAGCCCGAGCTGACATTTTGAAATGAGGTGGTGTTTTTTTTTTGTCCTTGTTTTCTTGTGGTCATTTATTTTTGATTTGGTCTTGAACAATGTTTTTCATACAGAATATTACCAGATGCATAAAAAAAGCATGTACAGCTAGATTGAATTGTAATCTTTTAGAACCAACTGGTAAGCCACTAAGCCAGGTCATAACAGGCTGACCCACAGAATCAAACAAAAAGAGGTATAACATGTATCTGCAAGACGTAGAAGAATGTACCTGAAGTACTACTACTACTAATAATAATAAAATCCTGAAACTATATTTTACAGTCCCTCTTTGCCTGCTAGAGCAGGTATTGATTTTAGAACTATCTTCCCTGTGTTGTTTCTTCTTTTCCTAACCTCTCAGAGCAACAAAACGACATTTACGCATTTGCTAAGTTGAGGTAGTATTATATATTTTTTTAATGTTTTCCTGCTTCTTGGAGTTATTGGTTTTATATTTGTGTGTGTGCGCACATGCGTCTATGTATGTGTCCTTGCTTTCTGCAAACATGTCCCACATCCCCAAAATTATGCCAGAACCTCTAAAGCATAAGATTAAAGCGCAATAATCATTTATTTTAGTAATTGTCGAAGAATAAAGTGCATTCAGAAAGTATTCAGACTTGGATTTTTTCCACATTTTGTTGTGTTACAGCCTGACTTGAAAACTGATTAAGATGAGATGTTGTGTCACACAATAGTCCATAATGTCAAAGTGGAATTATGTTTTACAAATGAATAATAAACGAAAAGTTGAAATGTCTTGAATCAATAAGTATTCAACCCCTTTGTTGTGGCAAGTCTAAATAAGTTCAGGAGTACTTCATGTGCTTAACAAGTCACGTAAGTTGAATGGACTCACAATGTGTGCAATAATAGTGGTTAACATGATTTTGGGATGACTACCTCATCTCTCACAAGAGAGTGCCTTGCAAAGAAGGGCACCTATTGGTAGATGGGTAAAATAAAGAAAAAAAAGCAGACAGTGAATGTCCCTTTGAGCATGGTACAGTTATTAATTGAAAGTTATTAATACACCCAGTCACTACAAAGATACAGGCGTCCTTGCTAACTCAGTTGCCGAAGAGGAAGGAAACCGCTCAGGGATTTCACCAATGACTTAAAATAGTTATAGAGTTTAATGGCTGTGATGGGAGAAAACTGATGATAGATCAACAGCATTGTAGCTACTCCACCATACTAACCTAAATGACAGAGTGAAAAGAAGGATGCCTGTACAGAATAGAAAATATTCCAAAACATGCATCTTGTTTGCAACAAGGCACTAAAGTAATTCTGCAAAAAATGTGGCAAAGCAATTCACCTACAAAATCTATACTGTAGGCCGTCAATGTAATTAAGAATTTGTTCTAAACTGACTTGCCTAGTTAAATAAAGGTTTAAAAAAACAAGAAAAATAAACAAGACAGTGAATGTTCCTGAGCGACCGAGTTACTTAAATCTATTTGAAAATATATGACAAGACCTGAAAATGGTTGTCTAGCAACCATTTTGACCGAGCTTGAAGAATTTTGAAGAGAATAATTGGTAAATGTTACACAATCCAGGTGTGGAAAGCTTTTAGAGACTTACCCAGAAAGACTCACAGCTTGTAATTGCTGCCAAATGTGCGCTTGCTTCTACAAAGTATTGACTCAGGGGTGTGAATAATTATGTAAATGGGTTATTTATGTATTTAATTTTCATTAAACTTCTGAAGGCGTGTGTAACTCTTTTTCCATTTCCTCTCATTTTTCACTGCAGACTAAGTCTTGTTCCAAATGGCACCCTATTCCCTATAGTATATACAGTAGTGCGCTATGTAAGGAATAGGGTGCCATTTGTAACTCAGAAAAATTCAATGATCTAATCTGAAATGTCTGATTTATTCATCTTCATTACTCAGCCATTCAGAATGATATTGCAATCTTGCAATTTACAAAATGTTATATTTTTTTATCCCAGAGGTCCAGTAGTCCACACAGCTAGAGGGCTGGATCTGTTTCTGCGACTGGCTTGGTGCTGGTCTGGCCAACTATGGGACAGAGGGCTGAGGCAAAGAATACCAAGCTACTGGGGGTCGGATGGTAGTCTAATAGTCCATTCAAGGAGTGGTGTGCTTGTGTGCACATTATTGCCCTGTGTGTGTGTGTGTGTGTGTGTGTGTGTGTGTGTGTGTGTGTGTGTGTGTGTGTGTGTGTGTGTGTGTGTGTGTGTGTGTGTGTGTGTGTGTGTGTGTGTGTGAGAGAGAGACAGAGAGAGAAGGCACATAGAGAAATGGCTGGAGGAGGGCTGGAAGCAATTACAATCAGGGGAGGCCCATGGCCGTGAGCCCACACCTGCGCTGGCACCGCCCCGGGCCTCAGGGGAGAGAGAAGGTGACAAGATGAGGGATCATCATCATTACCATTATTTATTTGCTCTTAGCTCCGGTCCTCTCTGAGCAACTCTGAGGACACTAACTAATAGGATTCAGGAATTACAATGAGTCAGTGCACAAAAATAAATAAATGCACACATCGATTTGGAGTATACTGTACCAGCAAAGAGCTACAGTCCCATGTAAATATGTAGACATTGTTTGTGTGGGTAGCAAATGTCTCTACTGCTATGTACTGTGGAGTCAGGAGGAGTAGACTACTAGGGTAAGATCATTGTCATCTGTTGTTACCGGGTGTGTGTTGTGGAGTCAGAAGTAGCAGGGATGTTGTTACCGGGTGTGTGGTGTGGAGTCAGAAGTAGCAGGGATGCTGTTACCGGGTGTGTGGTGTGGAGTCAGAAGTAGCAGGGATGCTGTTACCGGGTGTGTGGTGTGGAGTCAGAAGTAGCAGGGATGTTGTTACCGGGTGTGTGGTGTGGAGTCAGAAGTAGCAGGGATGCTGTTACCGGGTGTGTGGTGTTAAGTAGAGTGGAGTATCAGACTACGGTCAGTGAGACCATAACTCGTGGCTCTCTATTCAGGAGACACCTACGGGCCCACATTACACCACCGAGACTCAATCACACCACACGCTAAATCGATACTCATACAGATGGGGGGGGAGGGGAGAGGAGATTGGGGGATGAAGAATGAGAGCAGGTTTTCCCACGATCTCCTAGGGCCTGTTTGCTGGCTGTGACTTTTATTAGAGACCGTCACGGGAGGAGGGAACGGGGGAGGGAGGGATTAAGAGAAGCAGACACGGTTGGATGGTAGGAAGTGTGCAGTCTGCTGAAGAGTGTCCGGTTTTCCCACAGACTTTTCACCTTTTGTTGCTAACAGAACTTGGCCAGAGTCACGCCGGCTCTACCGCTCTACTATAGTCGCTCTCGTGTGTGAAGGACAATGTCAACCGATTGATTTACATTGAGATGAGAGAAAAACAAGCCAGCATCTTGATGGTATTTTCCCACTCACTTTTTCCTCACCCTCTCCTCTCTCTGTCTCTCTCTAAATCCCCCTCTCTCTCCCCCGCTCCACCCCTCTATCTCTCACCCCCCGCCCGCCCCTCCTTCCCCCATCACGTCATCTCCCGTCCCCCTCCTCTCTGTCATCCTCCTCTCACTGTGTTGAGTGATGGCCTGCTGATGGCGAATGCTCTACCATGAAAGATGAATGTGACAAGCAGATGGTTTTGGTTGTCGTCTCTTTAATCACAGACACTCAGCTGGGCGTGAAGGGAGAGCTTTGTCTTGTCACACCAACCAACAGAAAGCAACACGACACTGGAGAGACACACATTTGTCCACACTGCCATTCAGAAGAGGACTATTAAGAGAGAGTTTTTTTGAAAGGGAGGTAAAATGTAAATCAAAGTGTATTTTTTGAAGTGGTTGGGGTGGTTGAAATATTTTTGGAAAGAACCAAGTTCAAGATAGATGTTTGGTGTAAATAATTGTCAAATTTGTCAGAAATGTCTTTATTAATCGGGAGTGATTTGAGGCACTGAGTCATAAATTAAAACGTAGGTAAACTGTCATCTGGTTCAATGCATCTCTAGAGTATTCATTGTTCTCCTCGAGTCCATCAGTTGATCTCTGGATCTATCCATCTTTAGTTGCTCTGTTGCTCCTTACTGTGCACACCACGAGGGTGGTGAGAAACAGAGGAA
Source organism: Salvelinus alpinus (assembly GCF_045679555.1). Taxonomy (NCBI): domain Eukaryota; kingdom Metazoa; phylum Chordata; class Actinopteri; order Salmoniformes; family Salmonidae; genus Salvelinus; species Salvelinus alpinus. Next base: position 4,816,054 of record NC_092097.1, read on the forward strand.
GGGGAGAGAGGCGGTGTGGATGTTTGCTGGTGGGAATCCATCAAGTCCCTGTGTATGACACACATACACAGAGTCTTGATAGGAAACATCCCATAAGAAGCTATATTCTCTCCTCTGGCCATCTAACCATGGCTGCCAGTAAGGTGGACTGGTCTACTGTTCCCCAGTATAGACAGACAGAAGAAGCGGAGGAGGGGTTTCATGTAGAGAGTAGAGTTGAATAAAAGAGAATGTTCACTGAGCAGAGAGAAGACTCCAGTACACACATTAGGAAGAGAGAGGCAATCACCATTTCATCTATGCCTGATCCGTCTCCCGTCCTCTTTCTCTTTCTCTCGCTCTCCCTCTCACCCCCTCCTCATCTCTCGCTTCCTCTTTCCTCTCTCTCTCTCGCCCCCCCCACCTTCTCTCTTTTTCCCACCTCTTTTTCCTTCTCTCCCCCAGAGTAAACAGCAGTCCAGGGTTCTCCTCAGAGTGAAAACACACCATGGTTTACAGTGGTGTGAGTCCTCTCAACACCAGCTGAATACTGATGAACACTGGGGCGAGAGTGTAGTGTCATCATTGTGTCATCACAGAGTGGACCACAGCTTTATTACACTGGAGAGGAACACACACACACACACACACACACACACACACACACACACACACACACACACACACACACACACACACACACACACACACACACACACACACACACACACACACACACACACACACACACACACACACACACACACACACACACACACACACACACACACACACACACACACACACACACACACACACACACACACACACACACACACACACACACACGAGAGGAAAAGAGACACGAGGCAGGCATACAGTACCTGGTATTATGCTATAATGGAGGATGTCCCTATCTTTATCTCCCTCCCTCTCTTTCTCCTTGTCTCCCTTTCTCTAACTCCCTCTCTCTCTCCCTAAAGACTTTCAGCCAGGCACCTCACGACCTTATAGAGCCAAACCAGCTCTGACAGCCCTGGCCCTGTTCACACACCCGCGCTGTCTCTGGGGCAGACCACACTCTGAAACAATTACCACCTTAATTGACAGTTAATTAATCTAAAGTAAATTTAACCTTGCCACGCTAACCTTGAGAGTGAAGGCGATGGCAGCGGCGACATAGGTGAGAGAGAGGGACTGATGGATGGGTGTGGGGTGGGGTGGAGAGTAGGAGGAGTGAGAAAAAGGGACTGTTCAGAGGGTGAGTGTGGTGGCAGTGAGGGGGGGGGGGGGGCTAATCTGTCTACTCATCTCTGGACTATAGTCTAAATCCCTGGTGGTATCTTCCTGTCTGAGGTAAGGGAGACCTTAGTGACTTGCTGGGGATATGTGTCTTTTTCTGTTCCACTCTGCATCTTCAGCCGTATCTTACTTATTGTCCTTTCGATCTCTCTTCTATCTTTCTCTTTTCTCTATATACACTACATTAGCAAAAGTATGGAGACACCTGCTTGTCGAAGCGTTTCTTTACAAAATCGTGAGTATTAATATGGAGTTGTTCCCACTCCTGCTGCTATAACAGCCCCCACTCTTCTAGGAAGGCTTTCCAAAAGATGTTGGAACATTGCTGCGGGAACTTGCTTCCATTCAGCCACGAGCATTAGTGAGGTCGGGCACTGATGTTGGGCGATTAGGCCTGGCTCGCAGTCAGCGTTCCAATTCATCCCAAAGGTGTTTGATAGGGTTGAGGTCAGGGATTTGTGCAGGCCAGTCAAGTTCTTCCACACTGATCTCGACAAACCATTTTTGTATGGACCTCGCTTTGTCCATGAGGACATTGTCAGGCTGAAACAGGAAAGGGCCTTCTCCAAACTGTTGCCCCAGACTTGGAAGCACAGAATCCTCTATAATGTCATTGTATGCTGTAGAATTAAGATTTCCCTTAATGTAGAATTAAGATTTCCCTTAAGATTTCCACTGGAACTAAGGGGCCTAGACCGAAACATGAAAAACAACCCCAGACCATTATTCCTCCTCCACCAAACTTTACAGTTGGCACTATGCATTCGGGCAGGTAGAGTTCTCAAGACATCCGCCAAACCCAGATTTGTCCGTCGGACTGCCAGATGGTGAAGCGTGATTCATCACTCCAGAGAACGGGTTTCCACTGCTGAGTCCAATTGTGGCGAGCTAAACACCTCGCCAGCCGACGCTTGGAATTGCGTATGGTGATCTTAGGCTTGTCTGCGGCTACACGGCTATGGAAACCCATTTCATGAAGTTCCAGACGAACAGTTCTTGTGCTGATGTTGCTTCCAGAGGCAATTTGGAACTTGGTAGTGAGTGTTGCAACCGAGGACAGACAATTTTTGTGTGTTACACGTTTCAGCACCCGTCGGTCCCGTTCTGTGAGCTTGTGTGGCCTACCACTTCGCGCCTGAGCCGTTGTTGCTCCTAGGCGTTTCCACTTCACAATAACAGCACTTACAGTTTACCGGGGCACCTCTAGCAGGGCAGAAATGTGCAAATTTACTTGTTGGAAAGGTGGCATCCTATGACGGTGCCACGTTGAAAGTCCCTGAACTCTTCAGCAAGGCCATTCTACTGCCAATGTTTGTCTATGGAGATTGCATGGCGGTGTGATTGATTTTATACACCTGTAAGCAACGGCTGTGGCTGAAATTGCCGACACTAAATTTAAGAGGTGTCCACATACTCTTGTATATATAGTGTGCTTTCCTATTTATACAGTGGGGAGAACAAGTATTTGATACACTGACAAAGAATTTTGCAGTCTATAATTTTAATGGTAGGTTTATTTGAACAGTGAGAGACAGAATAACAACAAAAATATCCAGAAAAATGCATGTCAAAAATGTTATAAATTGATTTGCATTTTAATGAGGGACATAAGTATTTGATCACCTTCTCAATCAGAAAGATTTCTGGCTCTCACAGACCTGTTAGTCTTTCATATAGGTAAGCCCACCGAGATTCGGCAGCACACTACCTATAGGAAGTGCTCCTGATCTGAACTTCGTTACCTGTATAAAAGATACCTGTCCACAGCAGCAATCAATCAATCAGATTCCAACCTCTCCACCATGGCCAAGACCAAAGAGCTCTCCAAGGATGTCAGGGACAAGATTGTAGACCTACACAAGGCTGGAATGGGCTACAAGACCATCGCCAAGCAGCTTGGTGAGAAGGTGACAACAGTTGGCTGCAATTATTCGCAAATGGAAGAAACACAAGATGAACGGTCAATCTCCCTCAGCCTGGGGCTCCATGCAAGATCTCACCTCGTGGAGTATGCAATGATCATGAGGAACGGTGAGGAATCAGCCCAGAACTACACAGGCAGGATCTGGTCAATGATCTCAAGAGCAGCTGGGACCACAGTCATCAAAGAAAACCATTGGTAACACACTACGCCGTGATGGACTAAAATCCTGCAGCGCCCGCAAGGTCCCCCTGCTCAAGCCAGCACATGTCCAGGCCCGTCTGAAGTTTGCCAATGACCATCTGGATGATCCAGAGGAGGAATGGGAGAAGGTCATGTGGTCTGATGAGACAAAAATAGAGCTTTTTGGTCTAAACTCCACTCGCCGTGTTTGGAGGAAGAAGAAGGATGAGTACAACCCCAAGAACACCATCCCCACCGTGAAGCATGGAGGTGGAAACATCATTCTTTGGGGATGCTTTTCTGCAAAGGGGACAGGACGACTGCACCGTATTGAGGGGAGGATGGACGGGGCCATGTACCATCGAAATCTTGGGTGAACAACCTCCTTCCCTCAGCCAGGGTATTGAAGATGGGTCGTGGCTGGGTCTTCCAGCATGACAATGACCCGAAACACACGGCCAAGGCAACAAAGGAGTGGCTCCAGTAAGAAGCATCATTAAGGTCCTGGAGTGGCCTAGCCAGTCTCCAGACCTTAATCCCAATAGAAAATCTGTGGAGGGAGCTGAAGGTTCGTAGTTGCCAAACGTCAGCCTCGAAACCTGAAGGACTCTGAAGAAGATCTGTAGAGAGGAGTGGGCCAAAATCCCTGCTGCAGATGTGTGCAAACCTGGTCGGGCCAACTACAAGAAACGTCTGACCTCTGTGATTGCCAACAAGGGTTTTGCCACCAAGTACTAAGTCATGTTTTGCAGAGGGGTCAAATACTTATGTCCCTGCATTAAAATGCAAATCAATTACTTAACATTCATGACAATGCGTTTTTCTGGATTTTTGTTGTTGAGATTCCGTCTCTCACTAGTTGAAGTGTACCTACGATTAATAATTACAGACCTCGATCATTGCTTTGTCAGTGGGCAAACCTACAAAATCAGCAGGGGATCAAATACTTTTTTCCCTCACTGTATAGTGTGCTTTCCTATTTATATGTCTGTCTGTATCTGATTCTCTCGCTCTCTCTCTCTCTCTCTAGCTCTCTCACTTTGTCTTGTATCTCTCTGTCTCTCATGCTCAACCTTCCAGTCCTTACAGATCATTAGTAGACGATCATGACAGTGTCCCCTCTAACGCAACCATCACACTAATGTCATGTCAGATAGCAGAGCTTACTGTATAGGTTAGAATACGCAACACCACCTCCAAAGCATTACGTTGGCACGAATCATTATGTGACAGGGTAAGGACCTAGGAGAGTAACCCATTTCAATTGCAGACGATTTCTGAGCTTTAGTAGTGCTTTGGTACAGACACTAACAACTCTGCTGTTCTCCTGGTTATGGACGGGATTACTGCAGCCATCGTAGAGGGACAGTTGTCTACCATGTTTTCATGCAGTATGTTTACTCGTTTCCCCTGTTGGTCTCTGTCTTTTGTTTCAAATAAGCACTATTACATTGGGAGGCTAGCTGATTGAATTTTGTTCTGGGTATTGATCAAACAACCTTTGGCCTTCAAAAGCATGTGGACCAATCAATAAATCAAATGTATTTTATGAAGTCCTTTTTACATCGGCAGTGGACAATTCGACATACCGCACAATGTTATTCTGTTGGTATTTTTGCCATGTACTGTACCTCCAGCAAACATCCCAGCAAACACATGAAGTTCTGCGAAGCATATTGTTAGACCTTGACGAGAATGTGGTTGTTGTATTGTTATTTTGCATATACAACTTTCTGGGAATGGTGTAGGATAGTTGCTTGGCTTTGAAACAGTCTCAGCACATTTATGGAACTTGACAACAAAAAAAACGTTAACCAGCTGATTTGACATTGGGAATGTTCTCAAATAGTTCAGAGAACTTTAAGAAAGGACAGTCTTCTGTGGGAATTTCAGTACTTCAACACAACGTTTCCCGAGGGTCTCCTTATGGTTCTTTTTAAAGTCATGTTCTCAAATTGTTCCAGAAACGTTGGGAATTTCTGGACTAAAGTATAATGTTTCCTCATGGTTGTATTTAAAGCCATGTTCTCAAATTGTTCCAAGAATGTTAAAAAAATACGTTCTTCTGTGGGAATTTCAGTACAATGTTTCATACAGGTTTCCTCACGGTTCTTTTTAAAGTTATGTTCTCAAATTGTTCTGAGAACATTGAGAAAACTTTCCATAAAAACCACAAGAAAACTTTAGTAACGTACAGAGAATGTTTTGAGAAAGTGAATTAAAAACATACAATCCGTTAAAAAAACGTTACATAAAAACCACATGAAAACATTCTTAGGACGTTCTATGAATGTTCTAAAAGTTATTTAAAATCCATATACATTCTGTTCTCAGCATCGACAGAACTCGGTCTTCTGTCTTGTTATTGTGTTCAGGTGTGTTGGCTGTGCCCACTAATTGGTCACACCTGATATTAATGCATACTTATTTTCCTTTTAAATGGGGTCTGTATGATTAACTAAAATGAACAGCTTTGTGAACAAAAGATTATACAGTGCATTCGGGTTTTCAGACACCTTGACTTTTTCCACATTCTGTTACGTTGCAGCCTTATTCTAAAATGGATTAAATAAATGTTTTTCCCTCATCAATCTACACACAATACCCCATAATGACAAAGCGAAAACAGTTAAAAAATACATATTTTGCAAATGTATACAAAATAGAAAACAGATACCTTATTTACATAAGTATTCAGACCCTTTGCTATAAGACTCCAAATTGAACTGAGGTGCATCCTATTTCCATTGATCTTGCTTGAGATGTTTCTACAACTTGGTTAGAGTCCACCTGTGGTAAATTAAATTGCTTGGACATGATTTGGAAAGGCACACACCTGTCTATATAAGGTCCCACTGTTGGCAGTGCATGTCAGAGCAAAAACCAAGCCATGAGGCAGAAGGAATTGTCGGTAGAGCCCTGAAACAGGAGGCACAGATCTGGGGAAGGACACCAAAGAATTCTGCAGCACTGAAAGTCCCCAAGAACACAATAGCCTCCATCATTCTTAAATGGAATAAGTTTGGAACCACCAAGAATCTTCCTAGACCTGGCCAAACTGAGCAATCGGGGAAGAAGGGCCTTGGTCAGGGAGGTGACCCAAGAACCCAATGGTCACTCTGACAGAGCTCCAGAGTTGCTCTGTAGAGATGGGAGAACCTTCCAGAAGGACAACCATCTCTGCAGCACTCCACCAATCAGGCCTTTATGGTAGAGTGGCCAGACGGAAGCCACTCCTCAGTGAAAGGCACATGACAGTCCGCTTGGAGTATGCCAAAAGGCACCTAAAGACTTTCAGACCATGAGAAACAATATTCTCTGGTCTGATGAAACCAAGATTGAATTCTTTGGCCTGAATGCCAAGCGTCACTTCTGGAGGAAACCTGGCACCATCCCTATGGTGAAGCATAGTGGTGACAACATCATGCTTTGGGGATATTTTTCAGCGGCAGGGACTGGGAGTCTAGTCAGGATCAAGGGAAAGATGAACGGAGAAAAGTACAGAGAGATCCTTAATGAAAACCTGCTCAAGACCAAAGAATGTGGCGAAGGTTCACCTATCAAATCAAATTTTATTGGTCACATACACAAGGTTAGCAGATGTTATTGCGAGTGTAGTGAAATGCTTGTGCTTCTAGTCCTGTACTGCTTCTAGTGCAGTAATATCTAACAATTCCACAACAACTACCTAATTAACACAAATCTAAGTAAAGTGATGGAATAAGAATATATATATACAGTGGGGAGAACAAGTATTTGATACACTGCCGATTTTGCAGGTTTTCCTACTTACAAAGCATGTAGAGGTCTGTAATTTTTATCATAGGTAAACTTCAACTGTCAAAAATCCAGAAAATCACATTGTATGATTTTTAAGTAATTAATTTGCATTTTATTGCATGACATAAGTATTTGATACATCAGAAAAGCAGTACTTAATATTCTGTACAGAAACCTTTGTTTGCAATTACAGAGATCATACGTTTCCTGTAGTTCTTGACTAGGTTTGCACACACTGCAGCAGGGATTTTGGCCCACTCCTCCCTACAGATCTTCTCCAGATCCTTCAGGTTTCGGGGCTGTCGCTGGGCAATACGGAGTTTCAGCTCCCTCCAAAGATTTTCTATTGGGTTCAGGTCTGGAGACTGGCTAGGCCACTCCAGGACCTTGAGATGCTTCTTACGGAGCCACTCCTTAGTTGCCATGGCTGTGTGCTTCGTGTCGTTGTCATGCTGGAAGACCCAGCCACGACCCATCTTCAATGCTCTTACTGAGGGAAGGAGGTTGTTGGCCAAGATCTCGCGATACATGGCCCCATCCATCCTCCCCTCAATACGGTGCAGTCGTCCTGTCCCCTTTGCAGAAAAGCATCCCCAAAGAATGATGTTTCCACCTCCATGCTTCACGGTTGGGATGGTGTTCTTGGGGTTGTACTCATACTTCTTCTTCCTCCAAACACGGCGAGTGGAGTTAGACCAAAAAGCTCTATTTTTGTCTCATCAGACCACATGACCTTCTCCCATTCCTCCTCTGGATCATCCAGATGGTCATTGGCAAACTTCAGACAGGCCTGGACATGCACTGGCTTAAGCAGGGGGACCTTGCGTGCGCTGCAGGATTTTAATCCATGACGGCGTAGTGTGTTACTAATGGTTTTCTTTGAGACTGTGGTCCCAGCTCTCTTCAGGTCATTGACCAGGTCCTGCCGTGTAGTTCTGGGCTGATCCCTCACCTTCCTCATGATCATTGATGCCCCACGAGGTGAAATCTTGCATGGAGCCCCAGACCGAGGGTGATTGACCGTCATCTTGAACTTCTTCCATTTTCTAATAATTGCGCCAACAGTTGTTTCCTTCTCACCAAGCTGCTTGCCTATTGTCCTGTAGCCCATCCCAGCCTTGTGCAGGTCTACAATTTTATCCCTGATGTCCTTACACAGCTCTCTGGTCTTGGCCATTGTGGAGAGGTTGGAATCTGTTTGATTGTGTGTGGACAGGTGTCTTTTATACAGGTAACGAGTTCAAACAGGTGCAGTTAATACAGGTAATGAGTGGAGAACAGGAGGGCTTCTTAAAGAAAAACTAACAGGTCTGTGAGAGCCGGAATTCTTACTGGTTGGTAGGTGATCAAATACTTATGTCATGCAATAAAATGCAAATTAATTATTTAAAAATCATACAATGTGATTTTCTGGATTTTTTTTTTAGATTCCGTCTCTCACAGTTGAAGTGTACCTATGATAAAAATTACAGACCTCTACATGCTTTGTAAGTTGGAAAACCTGCAAAATCGGCAGTGTATCAAATACTTGTTCTCCCCACTGTATATGGATGAGCGATGACCAAGCGGCATAGGCAAGATGCAATAGATGGTATAAAATACAGTATATACATATGAGATGAGTAATGCAAGATATGTAAACATTATTAAAGTGGCATTATTAAAGTGACTAGTGATCCATTTACTAAAGAGGTCAAGGATTTCAAGTCTGTATGTAGGCAGACTCTGTGTTAGTGATGGCTATTTAACAGTCTGATGGCCTTGAGATAGAAGCTGTTTTTCAGTCTCTCAGTCCCAGCTTTGATGCACCTGTACTGACCTCGCCTTCTGGATGGTAGAGGGGTGAACAGGCAGTGGCTCGGGTGGTTGTTGTCATTGATGATCTTTTTGGCCTTCCTGTGACATCGGATGCTGTAGGTGTCCTGGTGGGCAGGTAGTTTGCCCCCGGTGATGCGTTGTGCATACCGCACCACCCTCTGGAGAGCCTTGTGGTTGTTGGGCAGTGCAGTTTCACAGCCTGACAGGATGCTCTCAATTGTGCATCTGTAAAAGTTTGTGAGGATTTTAGGTGACAAGCCAAAATTCTTCAGCCTCCTGAGGTTGAAGAGGCGCTGTTGCGTCTTCTTCACCACACTGTCTGTGTGGGTGGACCATGTCAGTTTGTCCGTGATGTGTACGCCGAGGAATTTAAAACTTTCCACCTTCTTCACTGCTTTCCCATTGATGTGGATGGGGAGTGCTCCCTCTGCTGTTTCCTGAAGTCCACGATCATCTCCTTTGTTTTGTTGACGTTGAGTGAGACGTTATTTTCCTGACACCACACTCTGAGTGCCCTCATCTCCTCCCTGTAGGCTGTCTTGTCGTTGTTGGTAATCAAGCCCGCTACTGTTGTGTTGTCTGCAAACGTGATGATTGAGTTGGAGGCGTGCATGGCCACGCAGTCATGGGTAAACAGGGAGTACAGGAGGGGGCTTAGCACACACCCTTGTGGGGCCCCAGTGTTGAGGAGCAGCGAAGTTGAGATGTTGTTTCCTACCTTCACCACAAGGGCAGCGCCCAGCCACACAGCCAAGAGCCAGAGCCCGGACTTGAACCCGATTGAATGGGAGAAACTCCCCAAATGCAGGTGTGCCAAGCTTGTAGCGTCCTACCCAAGAAGACTCGAGGCTGTGATCGCTGCCAAAGGTGCTTCAACAAAGTACTGAGTAAATGGTGTGAATACTTATGTAAATGTGAATTTCAAATATATATTTTTTTACGTTTGCAAAAATGTCTAAAAACCTGTTTTTGCTTTGTCATTATGGGGTATTATGCGTAGAATGATGAGGGAAAAAACGATTTAATACATTTTAGAATAAGGCTGTCACGTAACAAAATGTGGAAAAAGTCAAGGGGTCTTGTCTCGGCCGTCAAAGGAAGTAGACCAAAGCGCAGCGTGGTGAGCGTACATATTCCTTTTATTAGGTGATGACGCCGACAAAACAATAAACAATACAAAAAACGGCCGTGAAGCTTAAGGGCTATGTGCCACAGACAAAGTTAACTTCCCACAACAAAGGAGGGAAAAAAGGGCTACCTAAGTATGGTTCCCAATCAGAGACAACAATAGACAGCTGTCCCTGATTGAGAAACATACCCGGCCAAAACATAGAAACACAAAATCATAGAAAACAAAACATAGAATGCCCACCCCAAATCACACCCTGACCAAACCAAATAGAGACATAAAAAGGCTCTCTAAGGTCAGGGCGTGACAGGTCTGAATCCTTTCTGAATGCACTGTAGTTACGAATCTGATGCAGTGTCACAATGAAAAATAAATGTGTTTGCATTATTAATGCCTAAGGAAATGAGTTTCCAAGTGTTTTATCTGTGCTTGGAGATAAAAAAAAGTTAGCCCAAAATAAGCTAGCAGTGTTATCAAAAGTATTATTGTCATTCAGTGAAAGTTTTAAGGAAGTTATTTTAAAAACCTACAAACAACCTAGAATTTCCATTCTCAGAGCGTTAATAAAACCACCCAGGAAAACTTTCAGGGAACCATAGTGAAATGTTCTCAAAACCTCCTTGCAACCTGTTTCTCCCAGAACAGGAGAAAATGGCACTTCCGTTCTCAGAACGTTTAAAAAAACGTAACGTTTTACCAGTCAGGAAATTTCTGGCTTCATTCCCAGAACCAATGGGCAACCAAAAACATATATTCCCACAACTTCAATTGTGCTAGATTGGATATTTTGACGGAATTAAGACTGACTGACCGACCGACTGAACGACCAACTGACCAAAACAGATAGATAGAGGAGGAGAGATGAGTTTTCCAGTGAGCCACCTGTAACCTTGACTCCAGGGTGACTGCCATATCAATAACCAATCTATGTTTTGAGTCAATTTGATGTTACAGTTGTCCAATCTTTTCAGTGGTGATTTTTGTTATTTTCATCGATGTTGTCATCTGTGTTTTTAGTTGTCATTTCATTTCTGATTACTGCACATTTACGCGTGTTTTCACTTTGATGGTTAAATAAACAGTATCTTTCTCTTTTAGCACTGTTACAATGAAGTGAAGAGTGTACTAAAGTTATGTAAATTATTGGGCCAATAAATAATACACATTTTTCCCTCTCTCTCTCGCTCTTTCTCTCCATCTCTCTCATCATGCTTCATACCTCCTCTCCATGACTGTCAGAGCGTGAAGAAACCACATCACTGTCCCATACATACACATTCTCCCCTCCACTGTTTTGCATCAAGTTGTTTAGCTGTTCACAGCAGATGGTCTGGACACACAACAGTGCTTCAGATGGGAATGTAATGGCAAAGAGGGGGAGGGTGGGGATTGGGGTTGGGAGAGAGAGAGAGAGAGAGAAGAAAGAGGAAGGGAGAGGAATAGAAAGAGAGGAGGAAAGGGAACGATACAAGGGAGTTGGAGATAGGAGGAGGGTGTGGTTGGGGAGAGGAAGGATGGGGAGGTGGGTGGGGTTGTGGCTCGGAAGGTTGGGGAGTAGGGGGATGTCGGGGAGAGGAAGGATGCGGGAGGAGGGCGTGTTGGGGAGAGGTAGGATGGGGGAGGAGAGTGGTGTTCAGGAGAGAGAGGATGGGGAGGAAGGAGTGTTGAGGAAGGCAGTGTTGGATGGGGGAGGATGATGGCGTGGGGGGGAGGAAGGATGCGGGAGGAGGGCGTGTTGGGGAGAGGTAGGATGGGGGAGGAGAGTGGTGTTCAGGAGAGAGAGGATGGGGAGGAAGGAGTGTTGAGGATGGAGAGGAAGGCAGTGTTGGATGGGGGAGGATGATGGCGTGGGGGGGGAGGAAGGAAGCGGGAGGAGGGCGTGTTGGGGAGAGGTAGGATGGGGGAGGAGAGTGGTGTTCAGGAGAGAGAGGATGGGGAGGAAGGAGTGTTGAGGATGGAGAGGAAGGCAGTGTTGGATGGGGGAGGATGATGGCGTGAGGGAGAGGAAGGATGCGGGAGGAGGGCGTGTTGGGGAGAGGTAGGATGGGGGAGGAGAGTGGTGTTCAGGAGAGAGAGGATGGGGAGGAAGGAGTGTTGAGGATGGAGAGGAAGGCAGTGTTGGATGGGGGAGGATGATGGCGTGGGGGGGAGGAAGGATGCGGGAGGAGGGCGTGTTGGGGAGAGGTAGGATGGGGGAGGAGAGTGGTGTTCAGGAGAGAGAGGATGGGGAGGAAGGAGTGTTGAGGATGGAGAGGAAGGCAGTGTTGGATGGGGGAGGATGATGGCGTGGGGGAGAGGAAGGATGCGGGAGGAGGGCGTGTTGGCAGGTGGTGATGCTGCTATAGCTGCTGGTAGCCACATACCCTCAGAATACATTTCCTCCTTCCCAGTCTCCTATTTTTCCTCTCATCACGATCAGCGTGGCTCTTCCATTCAAACCCAGTTATGCTAATGATAGTGCAGTGGTTCTTTAACCTCTTATATTAGCTCTATTGATCCAGCGTATCGCTACAAATCATTTTTGCAGATAGCTGCTATCTAATGCACAGAGTGAAGCGTAGAAGGAGCAGACAGCGAAGAGTTCGCAGAACGGGAAGGAAGATGGTAAATGAAAGAGAGGTCGATAACAAGTGTGCAGTTTTCCTACATGTACCCGAAGGAAAGGAAAGTACATTCAAACAGAGGGGTGAAGTGTGGGAAATATAGAGAAGAGAATAGGATGGTGTGTTTGTGGAGTCTGGAGTGTGTGTTTTCAGAGGGAAACAAACCAACAAACGAGAGTCTCGTTAGGTCAGTACAAGAGACCATTCTCTTAATGTCAAACTGAACTTAACCACAACATGGTTACCATGTTTTCAAAACTATCGAAAATTGATGTTCAATGTTCGAGAGACGTCTCTAAATAGGTTTTTAGGACGTTGCCTGATATTTCTTTGAGCACGAACTTCTTTATGAACTACAATCTGTCTTTTTCCACTGACACTTGCCTTATCCACCTTTTTGACCACATTAACATTAAGCAGGAAAGTCAGAAGGGGAACTATACAGGTATGGTCATGTTAGACTTGCAGAAAGCTTTTGACACTGTGGACCATGATATTCTCCTGATTAAACTGACATGCATGGGTCTAAATTATGTAGCAGTGAATTGGTTTAGGTCTTATCTGACCAACAGAATAAAACTATGTAATGTTGGTGATCTTCTGTCATAGGCCAAAGAAATATCCTGTGGAGTACCACAGGGATACATTTTAGGGCCTCTCTTATTTCTTATATACGTTAATGATATGCCAGATACAGTAAAGTGCAAACTCCTGCTTTATGCTGATGATTCAGCCATACTGGTATCAGGGAAGGATACAGTTTACGTAGAGGAAACCCTGAGTAAGGAATTGCATTTTGTTAGAGATTGGTTGTCTGACAACAAATCGTCACTACATTTGGGAAAAACTGAATCGATTTTGTTTGGAACAGAACGTAGATTGCTTAGGGCTGACAAGATAACGGTAAACTGTGCAGCCAAGGAGATTGAATCTAATACAAGTCTATCTTATCTTGGTGTGTCCCTAGATCAATCCCTTTCTGGAGACCTGATTGCTGCTAAAATTCTTTCTATAATGGCAAACAAATTGAAATGTTTATATCGTAACACTAGATATTTTAACATTAAAGTTAAGAAACTGCTTGTCTCAACCTTGATTCAGTGTAATTTTGATTATTTAAATTTTCTAAAATTTAACTAGGCAAGTCAGTTAATATGGTCTATATGGTCTATATAATATGGCCAATAACCAACACAGTCACAATACCAGAGCTAGTGTTATGTCTTGTAAAATCCCAAGAGTAAACAGTACTGCGACGAACACGTTTTTCCATACATTTTTCCATACATTTATCTATGGAATAGCCTTCCCTTAGAGATCAAGCAAATTAAAAGTAAAAATAGCTTTAAATAGCAGACAGTTTTTCATTTAGACAAGTTTGTCTAAGTATGAGAAACAATTCCACTGCCCCTTTTGCCCCTTACTGCTGGTCAGGTGTATTTATTTGAATGATCGGTATGATGTGCAATTAACAGATTGTTTTAATGTAAAATGAATACGGTTGATTTTTAAGGTTAGGGAGAAGTGCAGTGAATAGTGCCACTTTTAAGCATGTCAATATAAATTAATGTACTTATGGTTGTTTGTAATTTTGTCTTGTCTTTTGTGTGTTTTGTGTGTGTTTATGTGTTATTGTTTTTACCATAGAGGACCACTTTGGAAACAAGTGTTTTAATGAATACTTTCAAGTGATATCCTCTGGGTCCACATTGTGTATTCTGTTGTATATGTCTGTTACCCAAAATCAATTAAATTCAATGTATATGAAACGCTTCCGTCTGGTTTTAGACTCCATCATAGCACTGACACTGCACTCGTGAAGGTGGTAAATTACCTTTTAATGGCGTCTGACCAAGGCTCTGCATCTGTCCTCGTGCTCCTAGACCTTAGTGCTGCTTTTGATACCATTGATCACCACATTCTTTTGGAGAGATTGGAAACCCAAATCGGTCTACATGGACAAGTTCTGGCCTGGTTAATATATTATCTGTCGGAAAGATATGTTTGTCTCTGTGGATGGTTTGTCCTCTGACACATCAACTGTAAATTTCGGTGTTCCTCAAGGTTCCATTTTAGGACCACTATTGTTTTTACTATATATTTTACCTCTTGGTGATGTCATTCGGAAACATAATGTTAACATTCACTGCTATGCGGGTGATACACAGCTGTACATTTCGAGGAAACATGGTGAAGCCCCAAAATTGCCCTCCCTGGAAGGCTGAGTTTCAGACATAAGGAAGTGGATGGCGGCAAATGTTCTACTTTTAAACTCGGACAAAACAGAGATGCTAGTTCTAGGTCCCAAGATACAAAGAGAACTTCTGTTGAATCTGACAATTAATCTTGGTTGCACAGTCGTTTCAAATAAAACTGTGAAGGACCTCAGCGTTATTCTGGACCCTGATCTCTCTTTTGACGAACATATCAGGACCGTTTCAAGGACCGTTTTTTTTCCAAATACACAACATTGCAAAAATCCTAAACTTTCTGTCCAGAAATGATGCAGAAAAATGAATCCATGCTTTTGTCACTTCTAGATTAGACTACTGCAATGCTCTACTTTCCGGCTACTCGGATAAAGCACTAAATAAACTTCAGTTAGTGCTAAACACGGCTGCTAGAATCTTGACTAGAACTAAAAAATGTGATCATATTACGGCTAGGGCTGATTTCAAGGTTTTACTGCTAACCTACAAAGCATTACATGGGCTTGCTCCTACCTATCTTTACGATTTGGTCCTGCCGTACATACCTACACGTATGCTATGGTCACAAGACGCAGGCCTCCTTATTGTCCCTAGAATTTCTAAGCAAACAGCTGGAGGCAGGTCTTTATCCTGTAGAGCTCCATTTTTCTGGAATGTTCTGCATCTCCATGTGAGAGACGCAGACTCGATCTCGACCTTTAAGTCTTTATTGATAACTCATCTCTTCAGTAGGTCCTATGATTGAGTATAGTCTGGCCCAGGGGTGTAAAGGTGAACGGAAAGACACTGGAGCAATGAACCACCCTTGCTGTCTCGGCCTGGCTGGTTCCCCTCTCTCCACTAGGATTCTCTGCCTCTATCCCTATTATGGGGGCTGTCATTGGCTTACTGGTGCTCTTCAATGCCGTCCCTAGGAGGGGTGCATCACTTTAGTGGGTTGAGTCACTGACATGATCTTCCTGTCCAGGTTGGCGCCCCCCTCGGGTTTGTGACGTGGGGGAGATCTTTGTGGGCTATATGCGGCCTTGTCTCAGGGTAGTAAGTTGGTGGATTGAAGATATCCCTCTAGTGGTGTGGGGGCTGTGCTTTGGCAAAGTGAGTGGGGTTATATCCTGTGTGGTTGGCCCTGTCCGGGGGTATTGTCGTACGGGGCCACAGTGTCTCCTGACCCCTCCTGTCTCAGCCTCCAGTAATTATGCTGCAGTAGTTTACGTGTCGGGGGGCTAGGGTCAGTCTGTTATATCTGGAGTATTACTCCTGTCTTATCCGGTGTCCTGTGTGAATTTAAGTATGCTCCCTCTAATTCTCACTCACTCTCTTTCCCTCTTCTCTCGGAGGACCTGAGCCCTAGGACCATGCCTGATGACTCCTTGCTGTCCCCAGTCAACCTGGTCGTGCTGCTGCTCTAGTTTCAACTGTTCTGCCTGCGGCTATGGAACCCTGACCTGTTCACCGGATGTGCTACCTTGTCCCGGACCTGCTGTTTTCGAGTATCTCTCTCTCTACCGCATCTGCTGTCTCTAACTCTGAATGATCGGCTATGAAAAGCCAACTGACATTTACTCCTGAGGTGCTGACCTGTTGCACCCTCTACAACCACTGTAATTATTCTTATTTGACCCTGCTGGTCATCTATGAACGTTTGAACATCTTGGCCATGTGCTGTTCTAATCTCCACCCGACACATCCAGAAGAGGTCTGGCCACCCCTCAGAGCCTGGTTCCTCTCTAGGTTTCTTCCTAGGTTCCTGCCTTTCTAGGGAGGTTTTCCTAGCCAGCCTGCTTCTACATCTGCATTGCTTGCTGTTTGGGGTTTTAGGCTGGGTTTCTGTATAGCACTTTGTGACCTCTGCTGATGTAAAAAGGACTTTATAAATACATTTGATTGATTGATTTTACACTATAACGGCATGATCATCATTATCACAATTTCACAGTATTATTCCAACCTCATAGTGTGGAAATATATATAAAACACTGAAAAACACACGAAAGATCCACTTGAAATCAGATTTTTTTGAATGTGTGCCAATCCAGCCTCCTTCTATCCACCATGGTCTGCTTTCCATTGACCTCTTATCACATCTATCTCCATTACCTCATTGATCTCTTTCCAGGAGTTCAATCTTATTTTCATGTCTTTGAAATCTCTACACGAGGTGTCATAAAGATATTTATATTTTCAAACTTGTTCTGATTGCCTTTTATACATTCTGGTAAAATAAAGACAATTATATGTGAATTTGCATTCATTAATACATTAATATAAAGGTGTGGAACAGGGTTGTGACCACCAAAAAAACGTGTATCTGTCGCTAGGTCTACCTGCGCTCTCCTGTGCTGTCTAGACTGCCTCGTTAATGATTCATGAACTGTTGTCACGTTCTCTTGTATAATTCAACAAGTGTGTCAATAGAAGGACACTCATGCGATTTAAAAAAGCTTGGCTCTAGATTACACATCTATACATACTTTACATTGTGTGCGAGATCAGACATAATATCACTATAATCCGAGTAATCATCTTTGGAAGTTGCTTTCATTTCTGCACATCTAACATGGAAACTTTTCAACTGTATTAAATCATTACTTTTTCCAGTTGCACAAAAAAAATCCACACCCATCAAAGCAAAGTTATCTTTCTTCTCTTTTTTTTCATGATTTAACTGTCGAGGCGGTGCGTTAAATTCCTGACGAAGCGTTAAAGTTCCTATAGATGCAACGGAAAGTCAATGTATTCCATTGAGCCCATTTCAGCCATTACCAGAGTGTTTGACAGGTCATTACAAACGTTTCCGCGGTCGATACGTTAACGGGGGAAAAAAACAAATGGCACAAGACAAGAGTGGGAAAGAGTCCCCAGAGAAATGAAAGCAATCAATCTCGCGAGATTTAAGTGACAAGTGGATTTTCGCACCCCTCAAACACAGGAAATCAATGGCCGAAAAAGAGAGATCCCGAGGTGGGCAGGGCATGCGTGTTCCAAGGATGTGTTCCTACCGAAACGGTTGTTTTTTAGTGTCGAACAAGGTGGGTGCTTGTAGGTGTAGAAAGGATTTGGCTGATGTGTGTTTGTTCCTTGTTGTCACTGGATGATTTGAATGACTTGGTTTAGCAGCTCAAGTGTCTGGGTTTGAAATGGTAGGCCTCGGGAGACTCAGGCTGACAGAATGAGATTCTGGGTGGGAAACCTCTGGAGGGTTGGGAGAAACAGAGAGAGACACGGGGGAGACGGGGAGAGACAGGGGCAGGTGGGGGAGTGCTGAGCTCCCCCTTCTCAAGTCAGCTTTGAACATCTGAGCAGCCGTAACACGCCGTTGCCCTCTACTGCGACAACACCGCTCGATAGAAAGGTGGCATAGTTTGGCTTCCTAATCTTCTTCATAGTTTAGTCTAGATCAGGGCTCTCCAACCCTATTCCTGGAGCGCTACCGTCCTGTAGATTTTCACTCCAACCCTAATCTAGCGCACCTAATAATTCTAATAATTCTAATTCTAATAATTAGCTGGTTGATAAGCTGAATCAGGTGAGGTACAATTTGAGTTGTAGCGAAAACCTACAGGATGGTAACTCTCCAGGAACAGGGTTTGAGAGTCCTGGTCTAGATATTAATTGCCTTAAGGGGACAAATACAATTTTATTGAAATTAGGTGAGATTCTGACTTCAATATCAGGAGATGGGCCAAGCAATTAAAATGTCAGAGTTACGTTATACATCTAGACAGGTTACATATTATAGTGGCATAACATCAGAGGAAATTACCACAATCGAGGAAGAAGAGGACATTAATATTTTTCCTCAAAATGTGTTGTTATTCTTGGCGAAAACATTTACTGGGCACAGATTACATTTTGGTTGAGTTGTCAACTAACGTGAAATCTACGTGAAATCAACCAAAAATGTCATGTCATTGGATTTAGGTTAAAAGTAAGGTGAAAAACATATGAAATTCCCTTACGTTGATGACATTTTGCAAATCGAATTGGTTTTCCATGTTGATTCAACGTCATCACATTGATTTTTGTTGTTGTTGAAATGACGTAGAAACAATGTTGATTCAAGCTGTTTTTTCCCCAGTGGGTTATGTGTCCGTCTGTGTGGGGGGTGATAGAAAATACTTTCCAGTGGAGGAAAATGAATTAGTCAGAAGGGAGCGTCCTTTTGAAAAATTGTCCTGTCATAACTCCAAGCCAAGAGAGCTATGATACTTGGTAAGAGTTCCTGCACACACCCACCCACACAGGAATATGAGAGAGAGAGAGAGAGAGAGAGAGAGAGAGAGAGAGAGAGAGAGAGAGAGAGAGAGAGAGAGAGAGAGAGAGAGAGAGAGAGAGAGAGAGAGAGAGAGAGAGAGAGAGAGAGAGAGAGAGAGAGAGAGAGAGAGAGAGAGAGAGAGAGAGAGAGAGAGAGAGAGAGAGAGAGAGAGAGAGAGAGAGAGAGAGAGAGAGAGAGAGTTTTGAGTTTGAAATAATCTTTATTGGGTCTGGGAGCCCACCACACAATAAATACTCATACAAAACCACAGTTACACATCAATTAGAAACACAACTCCAACTCCTCCTCCACAGTAACTAAACACAACAGCCTCTGAATACCCCATATACTCAAAAACAGATCAATATTGTTGATAAGTTTATAATAGGCAAACTCAACCCTTAGTCTCGCTGCCACCATTCCCTCCAGCATTCCCACCACATCCACAGACCCTTGTCCCCGAATACTGTTCTTTCGGGTCTTCCATATCGCTAATTTTGCTGCCCCTAACACAAAATTAAGCAACACAACGACACCCTTTTGACTGAACCTGTACTTTGGCCCAAATATATACAGTTGGGAAGAGAAAACCTCTCCCAACGTTGAGAACCAGTCAGTGATCAGGTCAATCATCCCGACCAACCTGGGACACAGTAAAAACAGGTGTGCCAGAGTTTCAGACTCTGCACAGAATGGACACCCCTCCCCAACAGTAGGGTCCAGGTGTACCAGATGCATGTTGGTGGCTATAGCTCCATGTATGATCCTCCATTGGAGGTCAGCTGTCCTCTTATCAATCGGCAGTTTGTATAATGATCGCCAACAGCCTTTTGGGGAAGCACCTGGACCAAGCACACCCGCCCACCTCGTCGATTTTACCCCTTCCAGGGAAGAGGCATGGGACACCTTTACACATATTCTGTACATGGCCTTCTTTCCCACCTCCTTGAACTCCCCCAGCTCCGGGGTATCGAAGGAAAGCAGCATCCCCACGTCCTCGTCAAATGCCCCCACCGCAGCACTAACAATCAGTGCAGGGAACACATAATCCAGACCCTCCTTCCACCGATCAGAATTGGAAATGTCAGTCACATACTGACGATGAAGCACTGGCAAGGAGTCACAGACCTCAGCGACGACCTTCCTCAGTAGGCGAGATGATCGGATCCCCGCTCTTTCTCCCAGCTCCTCCAACGATCTGCTCCTGCTCTGCATCAGATGACCCAGCTTGGTGCACCCGACACCTAACAGGCATGAACGCAGGCTGGCTGAACCCAGAGCACTGGACTGGATGGCAGTGTTATAAAAAAGAGGCTCTTCAAAAAGCCACATCCCTGGTAGCGTGCCGGCCTTACGGGACTTGACCAGAATCCTCCAAGCCTGCATAACAGACTCATAGAATGGAGTCAGGCCATTCAACTCACCCCCCTCCAGCTTTAAGAGGAAAAGGTGCTTGTCTAAGCCCAAACAGCCTGCTCTCCTCATCAGTGCGTAGGCTGTGTCGACCCAGCTAGAACCGTCACTGTACAACAGTCTCTGGGCTGCTTGAAGCCGGAAAGCCATGATCCTAGAGGAAATGTCCACCAGGCCTTGCCCCCCCTCGTGCAGTGGCAGGTACAAAGCTGCAGCTTTGATCCAGTGTTGTCCAGACCAGAAGAAATTGACAAGGGTCCTCTGAAGCTCTTGTATCAGACCCTTTGGTGGCTGCAAAATCATTAGTCTGTGCCACAGGGTAGAGGCAGCAAGATTATTAATTACCAGTACCCTTCCCCTATAAGACAACTGGGGTAGCACCCATTTCCATCTTGACAGTCTGGCACACACTTTCTCCACTACACCCTCCCAGTTCTTTTTCTGAAAGACATCAGAGCCTAGAAAAACACCCAATGTCTTCATCCCATCTCTGCCCCACTGAAGCCCCCCTGGTAACCGTGGAGCGGACCCTATCTGAAGCTGACCTGCCCACAGCGCTTCACTCTTTCCCCAATTGACTCTAGCTGAGGAGGCACCCTCATACACCATTAAAGCGTCTGAGAGAACCTTAACATCCTCAGCCCCTGTAATAAAAACTGTCACATCATCTGCATACGCAGACAGTGCTATCGTGGGACCCTTCATTACACCTGGCACAGAGAAACCAGTAAGCTTCGCTCTTAAAAAACAAAGCATTGGTTCAATCGCCAGACTATATAACTGCCCTGAAATTGGGCATCCCTGCCTGATACCCCTTTGGACAGGGATGGGGCAACTCAAACCACCCCCCACCTTCACCATACACGAGGCCCCAGCATACAGTAAATTCATCCAAGACAAAAAAACATCCCCAAACCCAAAGGCTTTCATCGTTTTGAACAAATACTGGTGGTCCACGCGGTCAAAAGCCTTCTCCTGATCCAAAGAAAGTAAACCCACATTTACATCAGACAGTTTACAAATGTCTAGAACATCTCTTATCAGAAACAAGTTGTCAACAATTGAGCGATCAGGTACACAGTAGGACTGGTCCTTGTGGACCAACAATCCCAGATACTCTTTCAACCTGTTTGAGAGACATTTTGAAACTATTTTATATTCTGCACACAGCAAAGCAACAGGTCTCCAATTTTTTATGAGAGCCAAATCCCCCTTTTTTGGCAACAGTGAAAGCACCGCACGTTGACAGGATACAGGAAGAGAACCCTCATGAAAAGATTCACACACCACTTCATAAAAATCCTCCCCAATAGACCCCCAAAAGTGCTTATAGAACTCAGATGGTAAACCATCAATGCCAGGGGCTCGGCCTGTTGAGAGCTGCATAACTGCTGTGGACAGCTCTTGCAGTGTAATGTCAGAGTCCAATGCGACTCTCTGTTCAGGTCCCAATTTAGGAAGACCATGTAACAACTGTTCAGTACACAGAGAGTCACAATCCTCCGCCTTGTAGAGGGCAGAGTAGAAATCCACGGCATGTTGCCGCATTTCACTGTCATCCGTGGTCACCTTCCCATCAGGGAGACGAAGGCAGACCATCTGTTTACGTTGTAATTTCGACTGTCCAAGGTTAAAAAAAAAGGCACTAGGAGCATCCATATCCTTGAGGGAAGCGAAACGAGACCTAATCAAGGCACCTTTCACTCTTTCATGCAGAAACGACCTCAGTTCATGTCTCTTGTCCTGTAAGTTCATGACTAGTCCAGGGTCATTCTGAGTGAGCAGCTTCAATTCAATTGATTTGATGTCCTGTTCAAGGGCATTGATAGTCTCTTTAACTTCAATTTGAGACAAAGCAGTATACTGTTGACAAAATACTCGTATTTGGGCCTTCCCAACATCCCACCATTGTCTCAAGGACTCAAAATTCCCTTTTGTAACCCTCCATTTTTCCCAAAACAACAAAAACCTTTCACAAAACTTGACATCATGTAACAATTTAACATTAAAATACCAGTAAGGTGATGACCTTCGTGGACAGGACAAGTGAATATCAACAGTTATAATGTGATGATCAGAGAAACCCACAGGAGTAATGGCACACCTTCCAACCCTACTACAGTATTGATCAGATACGTACAACCTATCTAACCTTGCTGCACTGACACGACCTTCATTCACTTTCAACCATGTGTATTGCCTAACTTTTGCATTCTTTACTCTCCACACATCACAAAGCTCTAACTCAGTTAGTAAGCCAGACAGGAAAGTGGCTGACCGCAGGTGAGGTTCTTCAGCGTTGCGATCAACAGTAAAATCCACAGTACAGTTCCAGTCCCCCCCTACAACCATACACCCCTCTTGGTCACACTGTCTTAAGGTTTCTTTTATTTTATCAAACACAACAAGACGCTCGGTACCCTCATTAGGAGCATAAACATTCAAAAAAAGAAACAAAACCCCCATAACATCCACCTTGACCAATAAAACCCGACCCTTGACAATCTCTGTTGTAGATATCACAGTCACCCCTAAACCTGAGGAAAACAAGATGGCCACCCCAGCACTGAAATTAGTACCATGACTGAGTATATGCTGCCCCTCCCACCACATTCCCCAGTCAACCTCATTATCCTCATCACTATGTGTCTCCTGTAGGAAAACTACATTAAGCCTTTTCTGTTTTATTTCTTCTAAAACCCAAGCCCTCTTATTTCTGTCCCTTCCCCCATTAATATTGAGAGAACCTACCCTTAGTACCTCCATGTAGAAAAGAGAAAAGAAAAGCAGAATAAACCACAGAGAAACCAAAGAGAAAAAAGACACCCTATGAAGCATGATCATCATCATTATTTAAATATTTTCTTATTAACTTCTTGCAACTATAGGGGGTGCTGTTCCGCATTAGCATATTTGGGTCTCCAAATTAAACTGCCTCGTGCTAAATTCTTGATCGTACAATATGCATATTATTGTTATTATTGGATAGAAAACAGTCTATAGTTTCTATAGGAGTTGAAATTTTGTCTCTGAGTGGTACAGAACAATTTTTACAGCACTTTTCATGACAGGGTTCAGATTTCAGAAATTTTTACCTCTGATCTGGGGTCTGTTTATAAGGCCACAGTGAATGCTATGAAGAAACCGACACTGCCTACGTCTTCCTCTGGGTGTCTGTACGTCATCACGTTTTCAATGAAATCGATGGGACGTTCACAGCCATTATAAATGACCAAAATGTACAGAGACCGCCCTTTCTCAACGTGCGCCTCAAGCGTGAAGGCCATCGGACCTGTCTCGTTCCAAATCGTTTTCTAACCAGCTATATTTCTCCGGTCATGTTTTCAGTCGTTATAGTTGTTAAAAACATCAGAATGTAGTTAATTTTAACCGTTTTATAGCAATTTATATCCGTTTAGTGCGATTCTGAGGAATTTATTTGTCGTGCACTTTCTAGCTTTGGGAACGTTTCGCGGTCTCGGTCGTTGTTAGTGGACATTTCGAAGGACAGAGGACATCTATCGACCAAAAGACGTTTATAACATAGAAAGGATACATTGCCCAAGAATATGATGGAAGATCAGCTCAAAGTAAGCAATATTTAATATGATAAACCGTGTTTCTGTCGAAATATTTTAAACGCATACATCGCCATTTTGTTTGGTGTAGCTTCACTTGGCCAACCCTGTATTGAAAAGTAAGGATAATTTTAAAAATGTAAATCAGCGGTTGCATTAAGAACTAATTTGTCTTTCGATTCCTGTCAACCCTGTATTTTTTAGTCAAGTATATGATTAGCTTTTAATTAAACTAGATCACTCTGATAGATGACGTCAGACATATTGAGGCTTGATTTCCTAGTATTTTTATTGTGTAACCACGGTTTTGTATGGCTAAATATGCACCTTTTCGAACAAACTGTATATGTATGTTGTAAAATGATGTTACAGGAGTGTCATCGGAAGAATTCTGAGAAGGTTAGTGAAAAAATTAATATCTTTTGGCGGTGATTACGTTATAGCGCTCTTTGGCTGGAATCGATGCTCTGGTAACGTTTTCACATGTAGTATGCTAACTTATCGATTTATTGTGTTTTCGCTGTAAAACGCTTAGAAAATCTGAAATATTGTCTGGAATCACAAGATCTGGGTCTTTCCATTGCTATGCTTTGTCTATTCTTATGAAATGTTTTATGATGAGTAAATTGGTCATACACGTTGCTCTATCTAGTAATTCTAGTCGATTTGCGATGGTCGGTGCAATTGTAAACTGTGATTTCTACCTGAAATATGCACTTTTTTCTAACAAAAACTATCCTATACCATGAATATGTTATCAGACTGTCATCTGAAGAGGTTTTTTCTTGGTTAGTGGATATCAATATCTTAGTTGAGCCGAATTGGTGATAGCACCTGAAGGAGTAAGAAACTGATGGAGTTAGAATAGTGGTGTATTTTGCTAACGTGTTTAGCTAATAGATTTACATATTTTGTCTTCCCTGTAAAACATTTTAAAAATCTGAAATGGTGGCTTTATTCACAAGATCTGTATCTTTCATCTGGTGTCTTGGACTTGTGATTTAATGATATTTAGATGCTACTATCTACTTCTGAAGCTATGCTATCTATGCTAATCAGTGTGTGGGGGGTGGGGGGTGATCCCGGATCCGGGGTTGAGGTTCTAGAAAGGTTAACCTGACCACGTTTCCCACCACCTTTTGCTGCTGTAACAGCAGTAACAAATTTCCTCAAGCGAAACCGCTTCTTCTCACTCAACTGGTCTAACCCCACCGTCTTCTGTAACATCACAGCTGACCTCACAAACTTATCAACATCAAAATATTCTGCCAATTTTACAGATTTCCCAAAAGTCTGATCCAGAAACCCATTTACCTCCTCTAGATCATAAATTGAGTCCTCACCAGCTGCTGTCATATCAGAAGAGATATCCATATCCTTCTCCTGATCCTCCTCAGCTGAGGCCACAGACCACTGACTCCCCTCTACCACATCCCTTTCAACACTCCCCACTTGCACCCCATCACTCGTACCAGGCATCTCCTCCACTACCTGGGAGACTAGCCCCACCTGAACCCCATTACCCGTGGTGGGCATCTCCTCCACTACATGAGAGCCCAGCTCCACATGAACCCCCTCCTGTACCCCATTACTCGTAGTGGGCATTTCCTCTACTACCTGGGAGCCTAACTCCACATGAAACCCCTCCTGTACTCCATTACTCGTAGTGGGCATCTCCTCCACTCCCTTGGAGTCTAGTTCCACATGAACCCCCTCCTGTACTCCATTACTCGTAGTGGGCATCTCCTCCACTACCTGTGAGATTAGCTCCACATGAACCCCCTCCTGTACTCCATTACTCGTAGTGGGCATCTCCTCCACTACCTTTGAGATTAACTCCATATGAACCCCCTCCTGTGCCCCAGTACTCGTACTGGGCACCTCCTCACCAGTCTGAGGAACTGGCTCTTCAACACGGATAACTTGTTCCTCGGCAACAGGTGCTTGTGGCTGCTCAACCACTGTCAGCCCACCTCTCCCTACATCAGTGGGCCCAGGCGTTACGATGACCACCTGCGCCCCTCCCTCTGCCTTCTCCCTTTTCGGGCAAGCATGTCGCTTATGGCCAACATCCCCACACTCAAAACACCGTTGACTACCCGTACTAGCATACGCCATATACATTCTATTGTCATACTTGACTTTAAACGATAACTCTAAAGTCTGCTCCGGTGAGTCCAAAAACATAAACACCTGTCGCCGAAACGACATAACCTGTTTCAACGCCGGGTGTTTGCAACCCAACGGAACAACCTTAATTGAGCTTGCAAACTTCCCAAAGCGCAATAACTCGCGCTCCAATAGCTCATTTGGAATAAACGGTGGTACATTTGAAATCGTTACCCTTGTTGACGGAGAAAAAAGCGGGGTAACTTGAATAAACATTCCCTTAAGAAGTACGCCCTGCTCAACCATACGATCAACAAGGCGCTCTTCCTTAAGAAATACCACCACCGCTTTATTCATCCGTGACGCATACGCAACATTATCGTATCCTACCTTCTCTCCTACGGCGACCAGAAAATCCTCCACCGTGACAGTAGCTTCAGTGACACACCTAAAGCCGTGCCGAAGTGACAGGGACGGCATTCCAATTCTGGAAGCCATCCCCGCCAAAATCAAGGTAATTTCGATACGAAAAAACCTAAATACTTAATTCTACCACACAACAAAAAAAAAATATATATATATAATAATCTTAATCATGCACAGAAGAAACCAAAGAATGCCACCAAGAAAGAAAAAACCGAAGGAAAGTTCTGAATATCTTACTCTACACAACACACGCACTCACTCAATCAATCATTCAATTCCCAGCATGCACCAAACACTCCCAGCATGCAGAGAGAGAGAGAGAGAGAGAGCGAAGAGAGAGAGAGCAAAAAGAAGGAGCGCAAAAAGAAAAAGAGCGCAAAAAGAAAGAGAGAGAGCGCAAAAAGAAAGAGAGAGAGCGAAAAGAGATAGAGCGAAAAGAGAGAGAGAGCGAAAAGAGAGAGAGAGCGAGAGAGCGAAAAGAGAGAGAAAGCGAGAGAGCGAAAAGAGAGAGAGAGCGAGAGAGCGAAAAGAGAGAGAGAGCGAAAAGAGAGCGAAAAGAGAGAGAGAGAGAGCGAGCGAAAAGAGAGAGCGAGCGAAAAGAGAGAGAGAGCGAAAAGAGAGAGAGAGCGAAAAGAGAGAGAGAGCGAAAAGAGAGAGAGAGCAAAAAGAGAGAGAGAGAGCAAAAAGAGAGAAAAGAGAGAAGAGAGAGAAAAGAGAGAAGAGAGAGAAAAGAGAGAGAGAGAGAAAGAGAGAGAAAAGAGAGCGAGCGAGCGAGAGAGCGAAAAAAGAGAGAGAGCGAGAGCGCAAAGAGAGAGAGCGAGAGCGCAAAGAGAGAGAGCGAGAGCGCAAAGAGAGAGAGCGAGAGCGCAAAGAGAGAGAGCGAGAGCGCAAAGAGAGAGAGCGAGAGCGCAAAGAGAGAGAGCGAGAGCGCAAAGAGAGAGAGCGAGAGAGCGAAAAGAGAGAGAGAGAGCGAAAAGAAAGAGAGAGCGAAAAGAAAGAGAGAGCGAAAAGAAAGAGAGAGCGAAAAGAAAGAGAGAGAGAGAGAGCGAAAAGAAAGAGCGAGAGAGCGAAAAGAGAGAGAGAGCGAGCGAAAAGAGAGAGAGAGCGAAAAGAGAGAGAGAGCGAGAGAGCGAAGAGAGAGAGAGCGAGAGAGCGAAAAGAGAGAGCTAGAGCAAAAAGAAAGAGCAAAAAGAAAGAGAGAGCGCAAAAAGAAAGAGAGAGAGCGCAAAAAGAAAGAGAGAGAGCGTAAAGAGAGAGAGAGAGCGAGTGAGCAAAAATAAAGAGAGAGAGAGCGAGCGAGCAAAAAGAAAGAGAGAGAGAGCGAAGAGAGAGAGGGCGAAGAGAGAGAGAGAGCGAAAAGAGAGAGAGAGAGCGAAAAGAGAGAGAGAGAAAAGAGAGAGAGAGAGAAAGAGAGAGAAAAGAGAGAGAGCGAGCGAGAGCGCGAAAAGAGAGAGAGCGAGAGAGCGAAAAGAGAGAGAGCGAGAGCGCAAAGAGAGAGAGCGAGAGCGCAAAGAGAGAGAGCGAGAGCTCAAAGAGAGAGAGAGCGCAAAGAGAGAGAGAGCGCAAAGAGAGAGAGAGTGAAAAGAAAGAGAGAGAGAGAGAGCGAAAAGAAAGAGCGAGAGAGCGAAAAGAGAGAGAGAGCGAGCGAAAAGAGAGAGAGCGAGATAGCGAAAAGAGAGAGAGAGCGAGAGAGCGAAGAGAGAGAGCGAGAGAGCGAAAAGAGAGAGCTAGATCAAAAAGAAAGAGCAAAAAGAAAGAGAGAGCGCAAAAAGAAAGAGAGAGAGAGCGAAAAGAGAGAGAGAGCGAAAAGAGAGAGAGAGAGAGAGAGAGAGAGAGAGAGAGAGAGAGAGAGAGAGAGAGAGAGAGAGAGAGAGAGAGAGAGAGAGGTCCTCTGACCAATTGGCTTCCTCTATTGGGGTGTTTCTCAACTCGATGAGTACTCAAGTACTTATTTATAAGGGGTTCAACGTTAATTAGATAAGTAATGGATAGCAGTACACTACTCTGGGGAGGAGGGGAGTGGTCTCAGGTTTGGGCAGGTGACCGAGCTGTAGGTGGTGACCTCGTGGGGGTCTTGGGGGATTTGTGTGTGTTTGTATGTGACTGACGGCAATGTTTTCATCTTCTGTCACAACCTGGAGGATTCTGCTGACGTCTGCCGGTATTCACTGACACTAACAAACAACCCCCCCCACACACACACACACACACACACACCTACCCCTGTCACTCTAGCCAGCCCCTATCCTTCCTGTCCCTCTCGGGGATCTTATCTGGGCTGGTCGCAGTAATCAGGATATATAAATGCATCAGACAGCGCACAATAGAACACAAATCACACACACACACACACACACACACACACACACACACACACACACACACACACACACACACACACACACACACACACACACACACACACACACACACACACACACACACACACACACACACACACACACACGCACACACCTTGCTCTGCTCTGAGCATTAACATGCCCTTGAAATGAGCAACGAGAGAGAGGAGAGAGGCAGAACGAAGAGGAGCCAACCACTGTCCTGTCCTCAACCAGCCCAGTACAGAGTTCATTCAACCCTGTCCTCCACCCCCTCCGTCCCTCTATCCTGTTACCACCTCTCCTCTCTCTTTTAGATGTATGACTTAATATCAAATGGGATCCTGTCTGGGCTGTGCTGTTAAGGTTAGAAACACATGTAGGATGGCCCCTCAAGACCAAATCTTACCACCCACACAGTACACAAATTTAACTCCAAGTACTGCAGAAGTAACAATAACAACACAACAACAACCAGAATAGCTTGTTCTCCGTTTAATCTAAAGTCCCTGATTCCATCTGACATGAGCCCTAGTCTCCAAGGTCTCTTGGGTAGCTGGTGACTGACTGGCCTGCTCCCTGCCTGCCTTCCTAAATGAACACATTGGCTTCCCAGACACAGGGTCACCTTCTCTGCCTCCACCCCTATCTCCCTTTTCCCTTTCTCCCTCGTCTCAGCCTCTCATTCACCCCCCAAACTGTCCTTCTCTGCTAACGGAGCCCCGTATGTTGCCTTCTTTCGCGAGGACATCGTGCGTGAGTCCGTGTTGTGTGCGTGAGTCCGTGTTGTGTGCGTGTGTTTTTAGGACCTAATGCACTGCACTGGAGGCTGAGAGATACAGATAATGACTTGTTGTCATTCTCCCACCCCTCACTCCTCTGCCCACTCACACCCTCCATCTTTCGCCCTTCCTCCCCATATCCCACTCACTCTCCCCTCCCTCCTCTATCTGAATTAATGATCTGCTCATGAAGCCTTATCATTAAATGTAATAACAATCCCTAAAAGCCACAATGGAGGAATGGAGAAGGAGAAGCAGAGATAAGTAAATAGAAATATAAGTTGATTTCTGCCATCTCCGAGTCAAGTCATTAAGCCCAGAACAGCATAGCGTTGCTATACAGTCCCAGTCTCTAAAGCCCAAGATCTCTTAACCATGACACCAAATAATAACTCCCTTGGCTCACACACACACACACACACACACACACACACACACACACACACACACACACACACACACACACACACACACACACACACACACACACACACACACACACACACACACACACACACACACACACACACACACACACACACACACACACACACACACACACACACACACGGTTTCTGACACACACACACAGCCCCTGCTGAATTAAATAAGCTCCATATTTTCCCCATAGCTGACAGTAATGGGCACCACGCTGCTCGCTACTCTACACCGATCCACACTTCTCCCCAGTATACTGATTGGGGTCATGACTTGGGTTATCTTTTTACTGCAGTGACCACAAGTTATGGAGTGAAACTTCAATTACCCGTTGGGCTTAATGCAATTAGTAGCCAGCCACGCAATCAAATACAAAGGCATTGCTACCGCCCGACCGACCGCATTGCTGCTGCTTGTAGATGAAGAATGAATGTTCAGGTCAGACTGATAACAATAAATAGAGAAGAGGGTTTTAAACACAAAAGGAGATGCAATGAAAGCAATTGTGGAGAGTGTGTGAGAGAATGCTATGTTAGTGCTGAAATACCATAGCTACACTATATATACAAAAATATGTGAACACCCCTTCAAATTAGTGGATTTGGCTATGTCAGCCACACCCGTTGCTGACAAGTGTATAAAATTGAGCATACAGCCATGCAATCTCCATAGACAAACGTTGGCAGTAGAAGGGCCTAACTGAAGAGCTCAGTGACCTTCAACGTGGCACCGTCATAGGATGCCACCTTTCCAACAAATCAGATCGTCAAATTCCAGCCCTGCTACGTGCTGTTATTGTGAAGTGGAAACATCTAGGAGCAACAATGGCTCAGCCGCAAAGTGGTAGGCCACACAAGGTTACAGAATGGGACCGTCGAGTGGTGAAGCGTGTAGTGCGTAAAACTCGTCTGTCCTCGGTTGCAACACTCACTACCGAGTTCCAAACTGCCTCTGGAAGCAACGTTAGCACAACAACTGTTCTGGGTGCAGCTTCATGAAATGGGTTTCCATGGCTGAGCAGCCGCACACAAGCCTAAGATCACCATGCGCAATGGCAGGCGTCGGCTGGAGTGGTGTAAAGCTCACCTCCATTGGACTCTGGAGCAGTGGAAACACGTTCTCTGGAGTGATGAATCACGCTTCACCATGTAGCAGTCCGACAGGACGAATCTGGGTTTGACGGATGCCAGGAGAATGCTACCTGCCACAATGCATATTGCCAACTGTAAAGTTTGGTGGAGGAGGAATAATGGTCTGGGGCTGTTTGTCGTGTTTCGGGCTAGGCCCATTAGTTCCAGTAAAGGGAAATCTTAACGCTACGGCATACAATTCCATTTTAGGCGATTCTGTGCTTCCAACTTTGTGGCAACAGTTTAGGGAAGGCCCTTTTCTGCTTCAGCATGACAATGCCCGGTGCACAAAGTGAGGTCCATACAGAAATGGTTTGTCGAGATCGGTATGGAAAAACTTGACTGGCCTGCACAGAGCCCTGACCTCAACCCCATCGAACACCTTTGGGATGAATTCGAACGCCGACTGCAAACCAGACCTAATCACCCAACATCAGTGGCTGACCTCGCTAATGCTCTCGTGGCTGAATGGAAGCAAGTCCCTGCAGCAATGTTCCAACATCTAGTGGTAAGCCTTCACAGAAGAGTGGAGGCTGTTGTAGCAGCAACGGTGGGACCAACTCCATGAGATGTTCAACAAGCAAGTGTCCACATTCTGTTGGTCATGTGGTGTACATAGCAGTGTTATTAAAGTAGAGGATACTATCTCTATCAGGATAAATGCTAGGGGCCACTATCAATACCCTGTATCTGAGTTAGTCTTCTCGTTATGGAGTGTTTTCAATGGCAGATATCTAGCTATGCCCGAAGTACAAGTGCTGTCCTACCATGCAAGCAGAGCAGAAAAGGCGAGTAGTGTCACTACAACTGTGGCTGGGTTAGAGAATATCTCAGCAACATGTTACATTTTTCTGTATCCATCTCAGTGCCCGTGCAGGAACACATGGTTGCTTCAAAGTCAAGGTAAATTGAGTAAGCATCATACATCATACATGATTTTAGGATAAATATTGTGTCCTGAAAAGGTAGCTAGCAGACCGACGAGCAGGTAGGCAGGCAGGCAGAGAAACAGACAGCCAGAAAAAAACATATTGTCTGGTCTCTCTAGCTGGTATGAACTTTAACCATGTTCACTATCAGCACTTGACCTTAATTTGATCTAATTAATGAGGTGATTATTTGCTTGATTGATCCTGTAAATCAATAAAGGAGTTTAACGTCAGAAACCCTTGGGACGAAATGGGAATCCTTAAATCAAAGGACCTGAAATTTCAAAGCTAGCCGTTGTTCATTTCTAATACACATATACATGTAGATGCACTTGAGCACACACCATCAACAATTTCATATCATGATAGTCCATGCACATGTGTGTGGGTATGTGTGCGTTCAACCTCTCTCGCTCATTCTCCCTTACAACCCTCTCTCCACTCCTTCCCACCAGACACCACCCAGAAAAACAGTTGGAATGATTCACGGATCAAATCAAAATCCAATCAAATCAAGTTCTTAATCAAATCAAATCTAACTTGACTTCTCACATGCTTTGTAAACAACAGGTGTAGACTAACAGTGAAAAGCTTACGGCCCTTCCCAACATTGCAGAGAAAAAAAAACAGAACAATTCTAGAAAAATAATAACACTAGGAATAAATACACAATGTGTAACGATAACTTGGCTATATACACGGGTACCAGTACCGAGTCGATGTGCAGGGGTACGAAGTAATTGAGGTAGATATTTACATATAGGTAGGGGTAAAAGTGACTAGGTGACAGGATAGATAATAAGCAGTAGCAGCAGAGTATGATGAGTCAAAAGCGTTAATGCAAAAGGGGGTCAATGCAGATAGTCAGGGTAGCTATTTGTCAATAGGGGGAGCTGTTAGCATTATTTTTTTTTTTACATTTCCAAATTAAACTGCCTCGTACTCAATTCTTGATCGTACAATATGCATATTATTGTTATTATTGGATAGAAAACAGTCTATAGTTTCTATAGGAGTTGAAATTTTGTCTCTGAGTGGTACAGAACAATTTCTACAGCACTTTTCATGACAGGGTTCAGATTTCAGAAATTTTTACCTCTGATCTGGGGTCTGTTTATAAGGCCACAGTGAATGCTATGAAGAAACCGACACTACCTACGTCTTCCTCTGGGTGTCTGTACGTCATCACGTTTTCAATGAAGTCTATGGGACGTTCACAGCCATTATAAATGACAAAAATGTACAGAGACCCCTCTTTCTCAACGTGCGCCTCAAGCGTGAAGGCCATCGGACCTGCCTCGTTCCAAATCGTTTTCTAACCAGCAGTATTTCTCCGGTCATGTTTTCAGTCGTTATAGTTGTTAAAAACATCATAATGTAGTGAATTTTAACCGTTTTATATCAATTTATATCCGTTTAGTGCGATTTTGAGGAATTTCTTTGTCGTGCACTCTGAAAGTTTGGACACGCTTTAGGGTGTCGGTCGTTGGTGATGGACATTTCGAAGGACAGAGGACATCTATCGACCAAAAGACGTTTATAACATAGAAAGGATACATTGCCCAAGAATATGATGGAAGATCAGCTCAAAGTAAGCAATATTTAATATGATAAACCGTGTTTCTGTCGAAATATTTTAAACGCATACATCGCCATTTTGTTTGGTATAGCTTCACTTGGCCAACCCTGTATTGAAAAGTAAGGATAATTTTAAAAATGTAAATCAGCGGTTGCATTAAGAACTAATTTGTCTTTCGATTCCTGTCAACCCTGTATTTTTTAGTCAAGTATATGATTAGCTTTTAATTAAACTAGATCACTCTGATAGATGACGTCAGACATATTGAGGCTTGATTTCCTAGTATTTTCATTGTGTAACCACGGTTTTGTATGGCTAAATATGCACCTTTTCGAACAAACTGTATATGTATGTTGTAAAATGATGTTACAGGAGTGTCATCGGAAGAATTCTGAGAAGGTTAGTGAAAAAATTAATATCTTTTGGCGGTGGTTACGTTATAGCGCTCTTTGGCTGGAATCGATGCTCTGGTAACGTTGGAACATGTAGTATGCTAACTTATCGATTTATTGTGTTTTCGCTGAAAAACGCTTAGAAAATCTGAAATATGGTCTGAAATCACAAGAACTGGGTCTTTCCATTGCTATGCTTTGTCTATTTTTATGAAATGTTTTATGATGAGTAAATTGGTCATACACGTTGCTCTATCTAGTAATTCTAGTGGATTTGTGATGGTCGGTGCAATTGTAAACTGTGATTTCTACCTGAAATATGCACTTTTTTCTAACAAAAACTATCCTATACCATGAATATGTTATCAGACTGTCATCTGATGGTTTTTTTTATAGGTTATTGGCTATCAATATCTTAGTTGAGCCGAATTGGTGATAGCACCTGAAGGAGTAAGAAACTGATGGAGTTAGAATAGTGGTGTATTTTGCTAACGTGTTTAGCTAATAGATTTACATATTTTGTCTTCCCTGTAAAACATTTTAAAAATCTGAAATGGTGGCTTTATTCACAAGATCTGTATCTTTCATCTGGTGTCTTGGACTTGTGATTTAATGATATTTAGATGCTACTATCTACTTCTGAAGCTATGCTATCTATGCTAATCAGTGTGTGGGGGGTGGGGGGTGCTCCCGGATCCGGGTTTCTGAGGCAGTAAAAGTTAACTATTTATTTTGGCTTTGGGGTAGAAACTGTTCAGGGTCCTGTTGGTTCCAGACTTGGTGCATCGGTACTGCTTGCCGTGCGGTATCAGAGAAAACATTCTATGACTTGGGTTGCTAGATTCTTTGGCAATTTTTATGGCCTTCCTCTGACACCGCCTGGTATAGAGGTCCTGTATGGCAGAGAGCTTGGACCCAGTTATGTACATGGACCATACTCATTACCCTCTGTAACGCCTTGCGGTCGAATGCCAAGCATTTGCCATATCAAGCGGTGATGCAGCCAGTCAATATGCTCTCAGTGGTGCAGCTGTAGAACTGTTTGAGGATCTGAGGGCCTATGCCAAATCTTTTCAGCCTCCTGAGGGGAATAGGTGTTGTTGTGCCCTCTTCACGACTGTGTTGGTGTGTGTGGACCATGTTTAATTCCTTAGTGATGTTGACACCGAGGAACTTGAAGCTCTCGACTCGCTACACTTATTTTATTATTATTATTTTATTACCCCCTTTTTCTCCCCTAATTCTATCTTGTCTCATTGCTGCAACTCCCCAACGAGCTCGGGAGAGGCGAAGGTCGAGTCGTGCGTCCTCCGAAACATGACCCGCCAAACCGCGCTTCTTAACACCCGCCCGCTTAATCCGGAAGCCAGCTGCACCTATGTGTTGGAGGAAACATCATTCAACTGTCAGCCTGCAGGCACCCGGCCCGCCACAAGGAGTTGCTAGAGCGCAATGAGCCAAGTAAAGCCCCACCGGCCAAACCCTCCCCTAACCCAGACGCTGCTGCTCCAATTGTGCGCCGCCCTATGGGACTCCCAGTCAAGACTGATTGTGACACAGCCCGGGATCGAACCCGGGTCTGTAGTGACACCTCAAGCACTGCTATGTCGACCCGCTTACCTTCAGTCCCATTGATTGGGTCGCGCTCTGCCCCCCTGTTTCCTGTAGTCCACGATCAGCTCCTTTGTCCTGCTTACGTTGAGGGAAAGGTTGTTGAGGATATTACAGGGGGCATGCTCTCTCTATACGCTTTCTGTCTTGTGTTTTCTGTCTTCTATGTATCTGAGGTGTGTGTATAGATATATATAGTGGCGTTTGGTAAATATTCCCCTGACCGTTTCATAACAATAATCAGAGTGGGATCGGCTAGCACTGACGGGATGAATTCGAGCACAGGGCCTCGCCTCATTAATTCCCTGTAACCGCTGCCACACAGAGAGAGAGAGAGAGAGAGAGAGAGAGAGAGAGAGAGAGAGAGAGAGAGAGAGAGAGAGAGAGAGAGAGAGAGAGAGAGAGAGAGAGAGAGAGAGAGAGAGAGAGAGAGAGAGAGAGAGAGAGAGAGAGAGAGAGAGAGAGAGAGAGCAGCCAGGAGCTACAGGACAAAATTTGAATTGCCTCGCCGGTTGGCGGTGCAGGGATCTGGGAGAGGAGAGGAGTGGAGTGGAGGGGCCGCCATCTTCACTGGAGGTGTTAATGGTTGCTGTCTGTAATCAGATTCGGTATCCCCTCATTGTCTTACATCACGTAGCACGTCCTTTCTGCCTGCACTGATCTGTCTCGTATCTCACAAAGGGACGTGGCGTAGATAAAAAAAGTAGTCCGGCTACAATGGGCTGCCGCAACGTTTGAAAATATTAGCTAAGTGACATCGTCTGCTGAACACCGTTTTTTTTGTTGAGGAAGTCTTAGTCGCCACATTTTACATCAAGCTAAGGATTATTGTGCTTCAATGAGCAATATTTCTGAAGTTTGACTATGGGCACGAAAACTAGCATAAATGTGTCCAGCAGCTTTTACATTTAATTGTTTTAACCTTTATTTAACTAGGCAAGTCAGTTAAGAACAAACACCACCCTATGGGACTCCCAATCACGGCCGGATGTGATACAGCCTGGATTTGAACCAGGGACTGTAGTGACACCTCTTGTACTGAGATGCAGTGCCTTAGACCGTTGTGCCAATCAGGAGCCCAGCTGAGCCAGTCACTGAAATCATCTTTGACTGAAACGATGTTGCTGACCAACCAATGACCTACTTAGCTAATGCTGCACCTGCAATGTTGAATCTTCCAACAAAAGCAAGCTAGCAAGCTACTATAGCTAGTAGATCGGACCCTTTAAAAAAAAAAGTTGTGCCTAAAATGACATACCCAAATCTAAATGCCTGGAGCTCAGGACCTGAAGCAAGGATATGCATATTCTTGATAACATTTGAAAGGAAACACTTTGAAGTTTGTGGAAATGTGAAATTATTGTAGGAGAGTATAACACATTAGATCTGGTAAAAGAGAATACAAAAACGACATGCTATTCCATCATCTTTGAAATGCAAGAGAAAGGCCATAATATAATATTGCAGTTTAGCTGCAATTTAGATTTTGGCCAATAGATGGCAGCAGTGTGTGTGCAAAGTTTCAGATTGATCCAGTGGAGCATTGCAATACTGCACATTATTTTGTATGCCCAAGTCTGCCCAAATGTGCCGAATTTATCAATTGATACATTTTCAAGTACATATCTATAGAGAACATACAAAAATGATATGGTAATACAGAATTTTAGTTTACACACTCCCAGGAATGTCGTACATGATGGATCATTAGCTTATACACTAACTTTCACACATCTAGATGGCCGGGCGGGGTGGGTGTCGAGCCAGAGACAGCAGGGGTTCAAACTGTAGAACCAAGTTCCTACATTTGAATATAAAATAGATTTTATCAAACAAAACTATACTACATTTTATCTCTGGGACCCTCAAGATGACAAATCAGAGCAAGATTACTGAATGTAAGAACATTATTTACCTTCAGAGGTGAATGTACCAAACCAGTTGCCGTGATAAAAGGGTTTTGTTGTTGTGCACTCTCCTCAAACAATAGCATGGAATTTTTTCACTGTAAATTGGACAGTGCAGTTAGATTAACAATAATTTAAGCTTTCTGCCCATATAAGACATATGTCCTGAAAAGTTTACTGATACTTACAATGTCATTCTAGTCACATTAGCGCACGTTAGCATCAACCGTCCTGGAAAAGGGACACCGATCCCGTAGAGGAGGGCTACATGTGGAGGGCTGCATGTCTACAACTTCAAGGTCATTTAAACAGGCTAAGCAAGCTTTTTATGTCAGTGAAGGAAGAGCTAGCAGACTAGCTAGTTATGTCAGTAAGCCAGCTAGCTACAACAGTTAGCTACACAGCTGATCAAGTCCCTGCACTGGCGACCAACGTCCTTGCACAGAATCTGTGCAGGAGATAGCCACCCGTTCCTTTTTATTTTCGCACAATAGCAAACTATTAAATCACTGTCACAACGTTCGTATTCATTTTGCTAGCTAGTTATTCTGCCTATTTCATGGAGAATCAAATGAGAGTGCAGTGATATCAGAAATCAGGAACTAGGTTTTCTCAATATGCTCAACATTAACATTTGAACATGAGTTCCACGACCTACAAGACAGATCAGTTGAGGGACGAGCGTCGCGGAGGAGTGGCACCATCTGATGTGAGACAATGCTCTTTCCTCCTCTCCCCACCCTGCCGCCGCTCTGCCTGCCAGTAGGGCGGGGAGAGGAGACGGGGAGAGTGTGTGTTCAAGCATTCTACTGATACAATAGGTTAAGCTGACAGGCTCATATATTACCAGGCCTACTGTTCGTCCAGCCTTGGGCCTGGTTTAAGCTACAACACTATCTCCATGTGAAGGGAAGACTGCTGGATTTGCCCTATGCAGAGGACGTGCTCTGCGTGCAGACTAGACCAGCTCCCTCCCTGATGAGACTACAGGGGTGCATCCAAAATGGCACCATATGCCCATAGGCCCTGGTCAAAAGTAGTGCACTATATAGGGAATGAGCTGCCATTTCAGATGCAGTACTTTTAATGTGGAGCATAGACCAGCTCATTCTCTCCTCCGAGACCAGCCCAGGTATTCTTCACTGAATTATCTCTCCTTGATAACTGGGGATTCTAATGAAAGACGGGATTAGGATTCTACCTTAAACGGTTCGCCGTTCAGAGATGCTGCTCTGCTGTTCTACTGAGATCCCGGCCATGTTAGAGTGCCCAAGTCTTTCCTTCTCTCCTTTTGCTGATGTTTTGGCAACAACAACAGTCCATTCTTGTCCACAGACACTGTTGTCGGCCTATTCTGATGTGGAGTTGAAGTTTTTTTTATTTTTTTTAAAGAAGAGATTGTGGACAAGCTCTCTACGATGGGCCTCATCTCAATCTCCCTCTCTCTCCTCTCTCTCACTTTACAAGGGTAATGTGCCACATTTCACCAAAGCGAATCCCAATTCCACTCTCTGCCTTGTGGGCTACAGGGTAGCACTAGTGACTCATTAGAGATGTTTTTCAATCATCAATTAAGAATGAATTTAGGAAGGTCTAGATCAGGGTTTTCCAAACTCCTGCCCCCCCCCACCCCCTGGGTGCACGTTTAGTTTTTTTTTGCCCTGGCACTACACAGCTGATTCACATAACCAACTCTCCATCAAACATTCATGGTTTGAATCAGCGGTGTAGTGCTATTGTGAATTATTGTATTGTATCATCATCATTCAGTTTACAAGTCTTATATTGTGCCTTCAGAAAGTATTCATACCCCTGGACTTGTGTGTTACAGCCTTATTCCAAAATAGATTCAATCTTTTTTTCCTTCCTCATCAATCTACACAACATCCCATAATGACATAGCAAAAACATGTTTTTAGAATTTTTTGCAAATGTATTCAACCTAAAAAACGGAAAAATTACATTTACATAAGTATTCAGACCCTTTCTCAGTACTTTGTTGAGGCGCCTTTGAGGCAGTCTTCTTGGGTATAACACTACAAGCTTGGCACACCTGTATTTGGGGAGTTTCTCCCATTCTTCTCTGCAGATCCTCTCAAGCTCTGTCAGGTTGGATGGGCAGAGTCGTTGCTCAGCTATTTTTGGGTCAATCCAGAGATGTTTGATCGGGTTCAAGTCCGGGCTCTAGCTGGGCCACTCAAGGAAATTCAGAGACTTGTCCCGAAGCCACTCCTGTTGTCTTGGCTGTGTGCTTAGGGTCGTTGTCTAGTTGGAAGGTGAACCTTTGTACCAGTCTGAGGTCCTGAGCACTATGGAGCAGGTTTTCATCAAGGATCCCTCTGTACTTTGCTCCATTCATCTTTCCCTCAATCCTGACTCACTCTCCCAGTACCTGCAGCAGAAAAACATGCCCACAGCATGATGCGTCAACCAGCATGCTCCACCGTAGGGATGGTGCCAGGTTTCCTCCAGATGTGATGTTTGGCATTCATCCCAAAGAGTTCAATCTTGGTTTAATCAGACCAGAGAATATTGTTTCTCATGGTCTGAGAGTCCTTTAGGTGCCTTTGTCAAATTCCAAGCAGCCTGTCATGTGCTTTTTACTAAGGAGTGGCTTCCGTCTGGCCCCTCTACAATAAAGGCATGATTGGTGGAGTGCTGCAGAGATGGTTGTTCTTCTGGAAGGTTCTCCCATCTCCACAGAGGAACTCTGGAGCTTGGACAATCCAAAGCCCATCTCCCCAGACTGCTCAGTTTGGCTGGGCGGCCAGCTCTAGGAAGAGTCTTGGTGGTTCCAAACTTCTTCCATTTAAGAACGATGGAGGCCAATGTTTTCTTGGGGACCTTCAATGCTGCAGAAATGTTTTGGTACCCTTCCCCAGATCTGTGCCTCGACACAATCCTGTCTCAGAGCGCAACAGACAATTCCTTGGACCTCATGGCTTGGTTTTTGCTCTGATATGCACTGTCAGCTGTGGGACTAAAAACGTGTTTTTTCTTTGTCATTATTGGGTATTGTGTGTAGATTGATGAGGAAAACAAGCTATTTAATCCATTTTAGAATAAGGCTGTAACGTAATAAAAAGTGGAAAAAGTCAAGGGGTCTGAATACTTTCCGAATGCACTGTATGTAGTGTGTGTATCACTCTCTGGGTCACTCTTTCCCCTGGTTGTCTAGGCAGTCCTGACCTTTTTCAGAGCACCAATTTAGATCACTTGGGTTTTTGGAGCCAGAGAGCTATTCGATCCCGACGGCTTGCTGTCATTGTTTTCTGAGTTTGGATGTTTTCTAGTGACATCTTAACCAAGTCTGCCTGCACTCGCTACTGTGAGGACGATGAAGGTTGGCCCAGCAGGGGAGGACAGAGGTAAGAGAGAGAAG
Organism: Salvelinus alpinus; assembly: GCF_045679555.1. Taxonomy (NCBI): domain Eukaryota; kingdom Metazoa; phylum Chordata; class Actinopteri; order Salmoniformes; family Salmonidae; genus Salvelinus; species Salvelinus alpinus. Next base: position 4,857,249 of record NC_092097.1, read on the forward strand.
AGAGGGGAGGGAGGAGTAAGAATAGTGTGGTGGAAATTCTACCTTTAACTAAAAACGAGGCGAGGCAAAGTCAATAATCAATCAAGGTATTACTTTTATTAAAAACGTATTACAATGAGGAGGCTGGTCGCCCCACCCACGCAGGTGAGATGGAGTGAGAGCCTCCTGCACACAGAGTACAGGAGCATTTATATAGTCAAGCTACCCCATGCAGGCATCTGCAAAACACGCGATCCTATGTATGTGTATGTGTGTGTGGGGAGGGGGACAACTGGCTCATAAAGGTTGTCTCAGTCTGTCACAACTGAGTGAGGGCGATAGGGGCCAGAATGACAGGAAGTCGCTCCAGACATACCTCCTCTAACAGTAGCTCAACGGTTCCCCCAAGTTGGGCAAGCAAGCGCCTTTGACTGTCGTCCCAGATGATGTATGGTCGTACTGGTCACACACACACAAACACAAAACATGAATATTTTGCCCAGAAACAGGCTCCAAAACAGAACAATAGCTCTGTTACTGGTGTGCAGGATATAACCTTTACTCTGTGTCCAGTTAACTTAAGAGGAACTAGTCAGTTTCTGTCAAGTCTTGGCTGAGTTCCCAGACATCATGGGGTCATTCTACACACACAGAACAGTTTGAACAGGCCTCTATTAATGCGCAATATCAAGCCCAATGCCTAGGCCTAAATAATTATATTTTAGTACACAAGCATTAGTAAGGTTAAACAGAAATTGTCCTCACAGTAGCGAGAGAAAGAGAGAAAAAAGGAAAGGTCTCAGCAGGAGAGGACAGAGGTGAGAAGGAGAGAGGAGAGTGGGAGAAGGAGAGAGGTGATAAGGGAGGAGGAGAGGAATGGAGAGAGCGAAGGAGAGGGATGGAGATGAGAGGGAGACCATGGAGTAACTCTATTTTGTCTTTACAAGGTCTCTACTGCCAGAGTAAAACCTTTGGATGGTAACATTATGTCCTATGGGACAGAATGAAAAATAATTAAGGAAATATATCTAGACTAATCTTCAGAATAGCTTTGCTATGGCTAGCCAACCTACCGGCTAGGCTGTGAGTACAGTTATTGACCCCTAGTTTGACAATGGTTTAAATGTACATTGTCGATGCTAGCCAGCCAGAGAACCACAATACTGTTATTTCTGTACCTACCTCAACGTCAATGAATCAGACGGTATTCAGAGAAAAAGTATAACCGAGACACTGCAATTATTATTTCCATCTCATCATCATTCAAATGAAAGATATACAAATCTATGAACGAAACAATCAAATATGAAATAGCCCTAGAGCTCACGCTTCTTCGACAGTTCACTACTCCTCCTCTCCTCGCTTTCCTCAAAGCACTTGTTGTGTCGCCTGCTTGGCTGCCTCGACTCGCCGCTATTAGTATTATTGCGGCGTGGAGAAGGGGGGGGGGGAAAAACAACCGTCATATATGCAAAATAACTCCGAAACGGAAAGAAGAACAAGACAAGGAAGATTAGAATATAAAAGTTGACATCTCAATATATACTGGCCACCTAATGGGCCCTTTATCTCAATTAGCCCCAGATATAGACGTAGTGGGTTCTCATGTTTTAGCGCTACCACCATCAATCTTACCGGGCGTTGTCCCTGTAACAAAAGGGAGGAAAGCAAATTGCTGCATTTAATTAACGTACTGCCTCTTTTTGCTATAGTGCTGCTCAGCATCTTTCCATCGACAATGCTGAGCAACGCAGAGCGGGGGAATGTAACTAATATTCAGTCACGTCATACAATCATAAAAGCTAGAGCTGGGGTTTTAAGAAGAGAAAAAACAACAACAGAGAGATATGGGGGGGGGGGGTGGGGGGGGGTGGGGGTGGGGTGCATAGGGGTAACTTTGTAATGAATGTCTAAGTTTGGCAACGTGTGATGGATGAGGAAGACAGGAACAAATTCAATCTTCTTTGAATCTCTCTGCTGTGCTGTAGAGCCAGGGATGGTGTAGAGAGCGGGACCGGCGCGCAGGCTCCTAATAACATAATTAACGCTTAATGATCGGACAATGAACCAACTTGCAGTGCTGAGTTACAAATGCAAACGGCGGCGCCATATTAATATAAATGATCTCACTGTTAACGTTGTTTTTTAATAAAGGAATGGAGGAATTGGACATTGGAAGAGTCAGATCTCGTAGATGTAATTGGAGGACTATGTTGACACGCCGGAAGTAATTACGTTCCATATGTTTGGGTTCAGAGGGAAGTGGCCGCGGGATTTCCAACAGAGCATCAATTTTACGTCTGGTGAGTTCATTTCTGTACCTGCAATAAAAGGTACTCTGCTCATGACCCAGAATCAATACTCATATTTAAATATAATCATCTCGGTGATGTAGGCAAGTCACTGAACCTCGAGTCCATGTGGAGTCCCAAATCACGAAAATCGGGGACTTGAAGTCGGAAACACAGTCTTCTTACTGATTATCATCCTCTTCAGTGACATACCAAACCACTTACTCTGCTGTAGAACTATGTGTGTTTCTGGGCTGCATTTATATAGAACTCCATGACACTGACAGAACTCCATGACAATGACAGAACTCCACGACGGCGGTTTGTCATGGTAAGACTCGACGGACGCACCACTGCATCTTGCACAGCATAACACTGTCTGCTCTCTCTCAGGGTGACAGTGATGCAATGAGGAGATGCATCACTATACCACTGGGATGATGAAGGAATTTTCCCAGCTCTAGATGAGGAGAGTAACATACTGCCAAACACAAAGTTGCAAACAACAAAAACACAGCAAAAGAAACAACAAAAACCCATAAAAACAAGACTGACTAAAGAGAAGGGTTACATACAGATAGTCTGGTGAGGAGACAGGAGATAGAGAGAGGAGCAGGAGTGAGAAACACACAGAAAAGAGGGGGAGAGGGAAGGAGACGAGGAGAAAGAGGGAGGGGGGGAGACGAGTAGAAAGAGGGAGGGAGACGAAGAAAAAAGGGGGAGAGAGGGAGGGAGACGAGGAGAAAGAGGGAGGGAGACGAAGAGAAAATGGGGAGAGAGGGAGGGAGACGAGGAGAAAGAGGGAGGGAGACGAAGAGAAGAAGGGGAGAGAGGGAGGAGAAAGAGGGAGATAGGGAAGGAGACAAGGAGAAAGAGGGAGAGAGAAAGAGAGAGCTAGAGCAGGAGCAGGAGGAGAGGTGGTAACCTTGAGAGAACTCATCCATTAAAAGGAGGGTACGTCTCCCTCTGTCACACTGTCAGAATGATGCCACCTCTACGCACAGGGAAAGGTCACCCAGCCAGCCAGCCAGCGCTCCACTTTGTCACACACACACACACCAACACACATGCAAGCACACACACACACAGGCACACACACACAGGCACACACACACTCCCATCTGTAGCCTTGATGAGCAGCCCAACAAGAGCTGCTCTGCCACAGACACATTCTCACACAGACTCAACTCGCTGTACTCTCACTGGAAAAAGGAACAATTCTACGCATTTTTATTTATTTATTGGGAAATAGAATAGAATAGAGTATAATCAAATTAAATCAAATCACTAATGACCTGCCTTTTTTTCATTAAGCACCCCAAAAGTTCCATTCTCTGACCACTTTCTTTGTAAAGCCAACGTGGCATCAAACTAGCCAGCAATACATTGCTATGTTTGTGTCATAGTTTGTTATTGTTCCTCTATCTCGTCTTCTCACATTCTTTTACACGCTTTGCATGCATGCCACTCAAACATATGGGCCAAACTCACACACACACACACACACACACACCCTCCACACACTACCACCCCCCTCAGCCCATCTGCTGTGTGTGTGTGGGTTGCTGTAACTGCATCCTCTCTCCTCACCGTATTACCCATGGCTGTGTAATTCATCCAGTCCTTATTGGGCCTCTGGTCTCATCTACTCTCTGTGGGGCCTGCCAATCAATGAGCCATCACACACAACTAACTCACGCTCACTTGTGTGGGAATCACACACAGGCACACTCGTGTGCGCGCACGCACTTGCAGCACACAAACAAACGTTTCCTGCCAATTATAAGAGGAATTACACAACATTTGTTGGTTAGTTAGAGGGCTTGAATGAGGACGAGTCAATAACACAACATTCTCTCTAAAGCTGTAGTGGTTGTCAGCAGGCACCATCATTGTTTTATAGACATTACGATGGTGTGTGTGTGTATTATTACCCGGCTATGAGTTGTCAGCAACAGCATCATTGTTTTTAGAGCCTCTCCCCATGCAGGGAAGGGAAAGTGATAACAGGTGGTGTTGTGATATCTGCACTGTGCTGCGGAGGCAGTTTAGACTAAATGTTCCTCTCTAGCCCTCAGCTAGCAGGTACCAGAGCACCTGTTAATGGACAAACGAATGACACGGCAGCACGAGCCAATCATCAATTACCAATATGGCTACTCTTCATTGAAGAATCGAAGTGAGCTCCGTTTGTTTTCAAAGTGGCGATCCGATAAACCCTTCATGACCTCCGCTTAAACAACGGAGGTCGTTTTGGATTTGTTTAGCGTAACGGCTGTAAATTGAAAAGGGCTTGCCTACACGTTGCGTACGTACGTCTAGGTCATATCCCGTTTTACGAACAAAATGCCTTTCCTTGATTGCTCTTCTCATGTTTTGAGACACTTCAGAGAACGGCGTTTGGAAGCTGCATAATTAGCGCAAATTCATAATATATTAGCAACAAAGGATGTGTTAAGCTGTTAATTTTAATTTCTTTTTTTTGGGTTGTCATTAATTATGAACAGCTATTCTTGCACCTTGTATTTTGTAATGTGATCATCTTGAGCCTCAACAACCTTACAGGTTGATGCACCGCAGCACAACCCTGTCAACGTTAGTTTGGAGATGATTGTGGTGACGGAGACGATTACTGTTATCGTTTTTTGAACCTTTATTTAACTAGGCAAGTCAGTTAAGAACACATTCTTATTTACAATGACGGGCTAGGAACGGCGGGTTAACTGCCTTGTTCAGGGGCAGAACGACAGATTTGTACCTTGTCAGCTACAGGGATTCAATCTCACAACCTTTGGGTTACTGGCCCAACACTCTAACCACTAGGCTACCTGCCGCCCCGTTATTGAAGGAATGAGAGAGAGAGCGAGATATATTCAAACCTCTAAGATAGTGGTCTTGGTCTAATAAGTGTCCAGTTATAGCGACACACGCACGCACGCACGCACGCACGCACGCACGCACGCACGCGCACACGCACACACACACACACACACACACACACACACACACACACACACACACACACACACACACACACACACACACACACACACACACACACACACACACACACACACACAGCTTTTGTTCAGTCAAAAAAGAGAGAGATATGTAAAAGGTTAATACCTATGACCGTTTGCATTTTCTATCAGTCACACGGCCCTCTGCCTCAGTCTCAACGGCTGTGACCTTTTGTTATGCTGCCTAATGAAACCTGGGCGATAAATCACACACTACAGCTCCTCCTTCTCTTCCTTTGTCTTCCTTTTATTTACTGCTCTCTCTCTCTGGGAGTCTGTGTTCCTCTTGTCTTCTCTCTCTCGCTGTCTTCGTCTTCTCCCTCTTTCTCTCTCATTCTGTACATTTCTATATTTCTCTCCCCTTCCTCTTTCGTCCTCTCTCCTTTCTCTCCCCTCTCTCTCGTCCCTTCTCCTCTCACCTTCTCTCTCTCTCTTTATACTTCTCCTCTCTCTCTCTTCCCCACTCTCTTTCCTTTTTGTTTACATGACTATTTCCATACTCGGCCTACTGCCGTAATCCGTTTAATATCAAATTATTAGTATGCATGTAAACGCACTCTATCGGTCTCGATTTTGGTCTCTCTCTCTCTCTCTCTCTCTCTCTCTCTCTCTCTCTCTCTCTCTCTCTCTCTCTCTCTCTCTCTCTCTCTCTCTCTCTCTCTCTCTCTCTCTCTCTCTCTCTCTCTCTCTCTCTCTCTCTCTCTCTCTCTCTCTCTCTCAGCCTCCCATTCTGTCTCTCTACTCCATCTCGTCTCTCTCCTCTCTGGGTCTAGCTGTGGGTCTAGGTCCAGAGCAGAGTAGCATTAGTAAGACTGACACTCCAAACAGGGAAACGAAGATGGGAACCTGACTCTCTCAATATGTGCACTAAATCATACTACAGATGTTCACTTTATCATGTTTCAGACAGCCACCGTGTAACAGGGCAGAGGAGGGAGAGGGGTAAAGGGACAGGCCCAAAGCCACTAATTCAGTATAGAGAATGTGATTCCCCATAAGATAAAGAAATAGAGGGATGGAACAAATCTAATTTTATTTGTCACATGCTTCGTAAAAAAAAACTTGTGTAGACTAACAAGGAAATGATTGCTTACGGGTCCTTTTCCAACAAAGTTAAAGATAAGATTTAAAAAATAAAATAAAATAGAAGTAGTGGCATGAGCCATTTGGTTAGCTATTTAGCAGTCTTGTTTCGCAGTCTTATGGCAACAAAAAAAGAATCAATGGAGGGATGGATGGAGGGGTGGGAAAATGGAATGATGGAGGTCTGATGAAAGATCCAGGATGGGATGGGTGGGGGGGAGGGAGTACAATTCTCTCCATTTTCCCAGGAGACAAAAGAGAGCAGGGACGGTAGAGGGCTGGAAGACATCAGCTATTTCTACAAGCACCGCCGCTACTGACTGGACTGAACGGGCAGTAGTGAGGAGGACCGACTATGACTATGTTCTTCAGTAATAACTCATAGTTCAAGTGTTCTACTCCGCTAGCCAGCACCTCGCCTAAATAGGTGAGCGTTTCTTTCGCCTCTAGACTCTTCAATAGGGACATGCCAGGCTGGATGATGATGATGATGAAGATGACAATGACGATGATGTTGCACTACTGATAAATGACCCAGCGCCTTCTCACTTGAGTAGGAGGAGGGAGGAAGGAGCTCTTTGTGCATCTATTCAGCAGTCAAATCACACTGCGGTTTATTTAAGAGCTATAGAGGAGAGTATATTCCTCCCCTTAACACCCCATCAGGGATAACAAACCTATAGTTTTATACCCAGAGATTTTGACTAATTACTCCTTCCCTCCTTATATTGTGTGAAGCAGAAGAGACCCGTTCACAATGAGTTACTGTACATGTTGCCTTTCATCCGGCCCATTGTTTGAACAGGGTTTCGTTTGCCTCCACACCACACCACAGTGCATCCATAATGCTGGGAAGGGGACCTGAGTCAACCAGGTGCCTTATCTTACTGACCTGGCTGCTCCTTCTCAGGAGGAGAGATCTGACTCGTTTGTCAGTTTGCAGCGATAAGGGTGGAATTGGAGTGGAACGCATGGGAATTTCATTTGTATCTCTTTTTTTAATTTTTTTATTTTTTTACACAGAATCATAAGAATTGTACATTGGTGAGTTCCCAGAGTGAATTTTTCCCATTTCCACCCCCCTTGTTATGAGCGCTGTGACGAGAAAGGTTGTGTGAAACAATACAACGGATCCATGTGTAGGGGTTAATAGCATATGAAAACAAAGAGTCTTATTGCATCATTTGTTACATTATGGCCCTTGTGGGGTGGGTGTCTCCTGTCTCGAGTGATGTACTCTACAAAGTGATGTACCCACCACAAACACACACACCAGCCCCAATAGCAGTAGCTATAATAGTGGCTTATCATTTGGAGGCAATTTCACACCATTCTGCCCCTAATTGAACAGTCTGTTTGCTACATTCCATTTTCCCCTCTCCGCCCTCACGGCGAGCCTCAGGGAACGGGCCTGAGAAATGACACTCTCTCTCTCCGCGTCTCATTGAGCATCCTCCAGCTCAAACAAAGATCACACAGCTACACCAGAGCACCACCCCCCCCCCGCCCCCCCCCCCCCCCCCCCCACACACACAACACCCACAACACAGACAACACACACACACATCCTCCAGCTCAAACAAAGCTCACACAGCTACACCAGAGCAGCCACACATCGGCAGCTTGAGTCATTGCTTCTACTTTTGTCTGCTAGGTAAGATGCTCAGGAGGGTTGTTGATGCTTGGGGAATCTCTAAGATCTGCTGTTGTCACACGAAGTTGTTTGACTTCTATGTGTGTCTCTGTGTCTATACTGTAGCTGTTCTCAACAGAGATCTGTTATATGGTAGGTTATGCGTACGACATGTTGTATTATTACCAGGGCTTCTCTTTTTCTCTCCTGCTTTTCTTTCTTCGTTTTTTTCCCCCTCTTTCTTTCATTTGTTCGTTCTCACAGAGACGCACTACAGACGTGCGGCGCGATGATGAGCTCTGTGGTCAGCCACCTCTTGTTCGTCACTCCTAATTACTGGAACACTAATTGGGAGATGACTGGGGTATTAGCGTGAGTGTGTGTGTGTGCGTGTGTGTGCGTGTGTGTGTGTGTGTATATATGCGTGTGTGTGTGTGTGTGTGTGTGTGCATATATGTGAGCGTGCGTGTGTTGGGAAATGACTGGGTATTAACCAGCAACAGGAGAGAGGTGGACGAAGTCAGATAATTGGACCACTGATTGGCCAAGACTAAGATGAGCACACAGCGGAGGGAAAGAAGGAAAGAGAGAGGGAGCGACGGAGAGACCTGATGATGGTGGGCAGGGAAGGAGAGCGTCACAACACCTCTCTGCATCTGTGACACACAACTCCAATTAAAAATAGTCAGGCTCTTTCTTCTTTCTCTCCTTTAATTGCGATGTGGTGGGAGTTTTGAACTAGGCTTCTTTTGTAAACTAATTGTCTGCCTTGCTGTCCACTTTCTGATTAAAAATAAATAAAAAATCTCTGAGAAATAATTCTGGTTGGTGGGGTTAGATGGAGATAGAAGTAAACACGTGCTTGTTAAACCTTTTCCCACTTGTACTCATCAGGAATAGATCCAGGAAGTGAGAACTCGTGTTCGATCTTTGACCCTCGGCTGTGAGTGAGCACTGTGTTTTGTTCCTTCTCTCTTATGGAGGCCAGGTCTCACGTGGTCATGATGGAACCGTTCTGCTCTGCATACCAGAGAGAGAGATCCACGCTCTTCCTCCATCTTCTTCCATACAAAAAATGAACACTTCCTAGAATAAACAAAAACAACACACAAGCGTGACGGTCCGACGTGACAAAAAAGGCAGCCAGGTGTGTGTACGTGTGCATGTGTGCATGTGTGTTTGGCTGATTAATATACAACGCTTGAATTATTCGGGAGGAAAAAGAAGCATTGAAAGAAACGGAATGATTCAAATGTGTTTTCTCGTACATTTGTCAAGTTTCAGTTGCGGTATCAGAGCTTCTAAAACAAAGAAGATAATGGCAGCTAAGGACAAACATTCCGATGGATATCAAAGGCAAAATATACGTAACATGATCCTCATCATCAGAGTCCTCCCTGCTCCTCACCTCATCATCACTGCCTTGTAAAGGTTGAATTCAGATGACCTGTGTCATGAAGGAACCCGTTGTAGGACGATCATCTTCACAATCAGCATTAGCACGCTAGCTATAGCCACACGCCACCAGTATGCCTGATCAGGAGCCAGGCAGCAACATCAACTACTTCCCCCATGCAGTCCCACTGATCTGATGTGTGAATCCAGGAGGCATTACTCCATATTATGACAGCAGCACAGTAACCAGGGATAAGGTCCAGGGGGAAATGTATATCGGGAACTTTATTGAACACGATAAAGAGACGGCAATATAAAGGTGGCGGGCGGGTTAGATTTCTTTATCCATATCCTGCTGAAATCAGCATGCTCCTCTACCCTCTGTAGCCTGCGCAGGGCTTCTCCTTGACAATGAAAAATGTCCATCCTCCAGGTAAATGCTGAGACAATGTGTGTGTGTGTGGGTGTGTGTTTGAGAGAGAGAGAGAGAGAGAGAGAGAGAGAGAGAGAGAGAGAGAGAGAGAGAAAGAGAGAGAGAGAGAGAGAGAGAGAGCGAACAAGACAGAAAAAGAGAGGGAATTAGTGATTCTGTCGGAATGGAAAAGAAGTACATTTATAGTAAGCTATGTAGACTTTATGCTTGTGTGTGTGTCCTTGCACGGGTGTGTGAGCATGTGCTTGAAGCGTGTGTGTCCACGCACGTGTGAGTGTGTGTTTCTGTGTGTGAGGCCCGGCGTCTGTGTGTCCAGTCATCCCTGTGTATAAATACTGCACAGAGGTGTCTAGTTTAGCGCGTCCCACTCTGTTATTGTTGATCAATGGCAGAAGGTGACAGGCTGGGTCCCTGCACAGTGTGCCATGGAGTCCTGATGACATCCCCCTACCAGCTGGCCCTGCATTGCCCAGTGAAGACAGACCGCAGCCAGATGGAGGGACAGGGGTAGGGCCCCTACACGCCACTCAGGGATGATGAGACTGGGAGAGAACTGGAAGATTTATGGATGACAATATCAGGAGAAGAAACTGTTTTTTTTTGCATTTGCTTTGTGTTGGCACTCGCTCATACAGTGGGGAGAACAAGTATTTGATACACTGCCGATTTTGCAGGTTTTCCTACTTACAAAGCATGTAGAGGTCTGTAATTTTTATCATAGGTACACTTCAACTGTGAGAGACGGAATCTAAAACAAAAATCCAGAAAATCACATTGTATGATTTTTAAATAATTAATTTGCATTTTATTGCATGACATAAGTATTTGATCACCTACCAACCAGTAAGAATTCCGGCTCTCACAGACCTGTTAGTTTTTCTTTAAGAAGCCCTCCTGTTCTCCACTCATTACCTGTATTAACTGCACCTGTTTGAACTCGTTACCTGTATAAAAGACACCTGTCCACACACTCAATCAAACAGATTCCAACCTCTCCACAATGGCCAAGACCAGAGAGCTGTGTAAGGACATCAGGGATAAAATTGTAGACCTGCACAAGGCTGGGATGGGCTACAGGACAATAGGCAAGCAGCTTGGTGAGAAGGAAACAACTGTTGGCGCAATTATTAGAAAATGGAAGAAGTTCAAGATGACGGTCAATCACCCTCGGTCTGGGGCTCCATGCAAGATTTCACCTCGTGGGGCATCAATGATCATGAGGAAGGTGAGGGATCAGCCCAGAACTACACGGCAGGACCTGGTCAATGACCTGAAGAGAGCTGGGACCACAGTCTCAAAGAAAACCATTAGTAACACACTACGCCGTCATGGATTAAAATCCTGCAGCGCACGCAAGGTCCCCCTGCTTAAGCCAGTGCATGTCCAGGCCTGTCTGAAGTTTGCCAATGACCATCTGGATGATCCAGAGGAGGAATGGGAGAAGGTCATGTGGTCTGATGAGACAAAAATAGAGCTTTTTGGTCTAACTCCACTCGCCGTGTTTGGAGGAAGAAGAAGTATGAGTACAACCCCAAGAACACCATCCCAACCGTGAAGCATGGAGGTGGAAACATCATTCTTTGGGGATGCTTTTCTGCAAAGGGGACAGGACGACTGCACCGTATTGAGGGGAGGATGGATGGGGCCATGTATCGCGAGATCTTGGCCAACAACCTCCTTCCCTCAGTAAGAGCATTGAAGATGGGTCGTGGCTGGGTCTTCCAGCATGACAACGACACGAAGCACACAGCCATGGCAACTAAGGAGTGGCTCCGTAAGAAGCATCTCAAGGTCCTGGAGTGGCCTAGCCAGTCTCCAGACCTGAACCCAATAGAAAATCTTTGGAGGGAGCTGAAAGTCCGTATTGCCCAGCGACAGCCCCGAAACCTGAAGGATCTGGAGAAGATCTGTAGGGAGGAGTGGGCCAAAATCCCTGCTGCAGTGTGTGCAAACCTAGTCAAGAACTACAGGAAACGTATGATCTCTGTAATTGCAAACAAAGGTTTCTGTACCAAATATTAAGATCTGCTTTTCTGATGTATCAAATACTTATGTCATGCAATAAAATGCAAATTAATTACTTAAAAATCATACAATGTGATTTTCTGGATTTTTGTTTTAGATTCCGTCTCTCATAGTTGAAGTGTACCTATGATAAAAATTACAGACCTCTACATGCTTTGTAAGTAGGAAAACCTGCAAAATCGGCAGTGTATCAAATACTTGTTCTCCCCACTGTAGCTCTCTGATTTCAAATCTCTCTCTCTCTCTCTCTCTCTCTCTCTCTCTCTCTCTCTCTCTCTCTCTCTCTCTCTCTCTCTCTCTCTCTCTCTCTCTCTCTCTCTCTCTCTCTCTCTCTCTCTCTCTCTCTCTCTCTCTCTCTCTCTCTCTCTCTCTCTCTCTCTCTCTCTCTCTCTCTCTCTCTCATGAGCATGGTTACAGTGCATATTTTTTGCAATGTATAAAAAATACTGAAATATCACATTTACATAAGTATTCAAACTCTTTACTCAGTAGTTTGTTGAAGCACCTTTGGCAGCGATTACAGCCTTGCGTCTTCTTGGGTATGACGCTACAAGCTTGGCACACCTGTATTTGGGGAGTTTGTCCCATTCTTCTCTGCAGATCCTTTCAAGCTCTGTCAGGATGGATAGGGAGAGTCGCTGCACAGCTATTTTCAGGTCTCTCCAGAGATGTTTGATCGGGTTCAAGTCCAGGCTCTAGCTGGGCCACTCAAGGACATTCAGAGACTTGTCCGGAAGCCACTCCTGCATTGTCTTGGCAGCGTGCTTAGGATCGTTGTCCTTTTGGAAGGTGGACCTTGGTCCCAGTCTGAGGTCCTGAGCGCTCTGGAGCAGGTTTTCATCAAGGATCTCTCTGTACTTTGCTCCATTCATCTTTCCCTCAATCCTGACAAGTCTCCCAGTCCCTGCCACTGAAAAACATCCCCACACCATGATGCTGCCACCAGCATGCTTCACTGTAGGGATGGTGCCAGGTTTCCTCCAGACATTCAGGCCAAAGAGTTCAATCTTGGTTTCATCAGCCCAGAGAATCTTGTTTCTCATGGTCTGAGAGTCTTTAGGTTCCTTTTAGCAAACTCCAAGCGGGCTGTCATGTGCCTTTTACTGAGGAGTGGCTTCCATCTGGCCACCGTACCATGAAGGCCTGATTGGTGGAGTGCTGCAGAGATGGTTGTCCTTCTGGAAGGTTCTCCCATCTCCACAGAGGAACTCTGGATAAGTATTCAGACCCTTTTTGTCACGGCCGTCGAATGAAGAGGACCAAAGCGCAGCGTGATGAGCGTTGATATTCCTTTTATTAGGAAATGACGCCGACAAAAACAATAAACAATACAAAACAACCGTGAAGCTTAAGGGCTATGTGCCACAAACAAAGTTAACTTCCCACACTGAAAGGAGGGAAAGGGCTACCTAAGTACGGTTCCCAATCAGAGACAACGATAGACAGCTGTCCCTGATTGAGAACCATACCCGGCCAAAACATAGAAATACAAAATCATAGAAAACAAAAACATAGAATGCCCACCCCAAATCACACCCTGACCAAACCAAATAGAGACATAAAAAGGCTCACTAAGGTCAGGGCGTGACACTTTTTTGGAAAAAAATCCCAAAACCTGTTTTTGCGTTGTCATTGTGGGGTATTGTGTGTAGATTCACGAGGAAATGTTTTTATTTAGTCCATTTTAGAATTAGGCTGTAATGTAACAAAACGTGGAAAAAGTCAACGGGTCAGAATATTTTCCGAATGCACTGTACATGCACACAATAATGTGATTATCGTGGATAGTCAGATTAATATAATAGCTTGTTTAAAACGTTTACATACTTTGCAAGAAGAACGATTTCCTGAACAGTCCTGCTTACATGGATACTTATCTGAAATCAGACGACCGATCGGACTTTTGATAAAATCAACATTCTTCCACAGTGACCTTGTTATATTGTGAAACCTTTTTGGACATAGAACGTTTGTATGTTAAAACTATTTCTAAGATTCCTACGTTCAGCTTTTCTGTACTTCACTCGTGCATAACAAGGGGGCTTGTGCTACTGGTGCTGGCAGATCAAATACACCGCTGGAACACCGATTAAACAGTTTACGTGTCCTAATAATTTGAAAGATTGCTCAGAAATCCAGGTGTTTTAATCGGTGTATGCTTACATTAACTATGACCTTACGCCGATTAAGATAAGCAGAGTGAGGTGGTTACATGATTATTTCCATACTCGGCCTACTGCCATAATCAGTTTAATATCGAATTATTAGTGTGCATGTAAACGTACTCTATCGGTCTCGATCTTGATTTTGGTCTCTCTCTCTTTCTCTCTCCCTTTCTCTCTCTCCCCCCCCCACCATCTCTCTCTCTCTCTCTCTCTCTCTCTCTCTCTCTCTCACTCTCTCTCTGTCTACCTTGCTGATGTCTTGCTGACAGAGCTGAAAAAGCTCATTGTGTTTCTCTACCTCTACCTTTTCTGTGTGTAGTGTTCTGATTAAACTTCCTCTCGTGAGAAACCTACCTCTACCGAAGCAAATCAGCGATGAGGCACGGTGTTGGGGGAAAAAATGATTATGGGCATCTTGAAGAATGGTTGTAGAAGTGAAGGTACATAAAGTCAAACAACAAGATATTCTCCATTCATTGCCACTTTTAGTATAGATTACAGGGCTGGAGTCTATACCATTTCAATTCAACGAATTTGTGGTTGGTGATTTGAAATGAAATGAAATGGATTGAAAAATATTGTGTGTGGCGAAGTACTCCTTTAAAGTACTCTCTGTGTGTGTGCGTGTGTGCGTGCGTGCGTGTGTGAGTCATGTTCTTTGGCGGAGGAGGTTTTTAGGGAGGTACCTGGGTGCATTAATCTCTAAAGGTGTTCAAAGTTTCCATCATGAGCACAGCGGGTACAGGTAGAAAGAAAATGAACTCGTGTATTTCTCCCACTATAAAGTCAGTGTGAGAAAGAGTAGCGACTGCAGAACCAATCTGTAGCGGTGAAGCAGAATGAGGTTGAGCTGGGACATGATGGTTGCTTCTCTCATACAGTGAAAAGTCATGTACTCTGTCGAGGACCAATACCGACTGAGTAAGGAGGAGTCTCTCAGTTATAGCAGAATAATTAGGGCCCAGATCTCTGCCTCATTTATGTGGAGATTGAACACAGCATCCCAAAAACGAAGTTATTGTAATTTAAAATGTTTTTCTCATAACTTAGAAACATGAGATGTTGACTTACGATAATGAGGGGCATTGAGTTAGACCCAGTAAGTTATCTCCCAAAAAAAAGTGAAGCATTCCACCCCAAAAGGAGATAATGCATAGGGCCCAAACAGGTCAGCTTCTCCTCCCTGACTTTGCTGCCCTGATTGCCTACCAGATACATCCATGACACAGTGATACTGTCTGTACAGTCATATGGGGATAGCTGGAAGGTGATAGACCTGCTTCCATCTGCTTCCATCAGGACCTGTCAGCCACTGGCTCTGCTGCACTCATACTTATTCTCACCTCTCTCTCTGGGCCCTAGAACATCCTACCCCATCCACTCAATGCTTTACTCTGACTTGAATAACCAAATAACCTCACACACACATGCAGGCAATAGACAGGCAGGCAGACAGACATGTAAGTCTGCACATATATGTACCATGATGGACAAACACAAATGATACAGTACACACACATATATACACTGCTCAAAAAAATAAAGGGAACACTTAAACAACACAATGTAACTCCAAGTCAATCACACTTCTGTGAAATCAAACTGTCCACTTAGGAAGCAACACTGATTGACAATACATTTCACATGCTGTTGTGCAAATGGAATAGACAACAGGTGGAAATTATAGGCAATTAGCAAGACACCCCCAATAAAATTCCCTGTCTTAGGTCAGTTAAGATCACCACTTTATTTTAAGAATGTGAAATGTCAGAAAAATAGTAGAGAGAATTATTTTTTTCAGCTTTTATTTCTTTCATCACATTCCCAGTGGGTCAGAAGTTTACATACACTCAATTAGTACTTGGTAGCATTGCCTTTAAATTGTATAACTTGGGTCAAACGTTTCGGGTAGCCTTCCACAAGCTTCCCACAATAAGTTGGGTGAATTTTGGCCCATTCCTCCTGACAGAGCTGGTGTAACTGAGTCAGGTGTGTAGGCCTCCTTGCTCGCACACGCTTTTTCAGTTCTGCCCACAAATGTTCTATAGGGTTGAGGACAGGGCTTTGTGATGGCCACTCCAATACCTTGACTTTGTTATCCTTAAGCCATTTTGCCACAACTTTATGAAGTATGCTTGAGGTCATTGTGCATTTGGAAGACCCATTTGCGACCAAGCTTTAACTTCTCTGCGCTACGGATCCCTTTTACGGGATCATTTTCCTAAACAACCGCTGAATTGCAGGGCGCAAAATATTACAAAAAATATTTATAATCATCCAATCACAAGTGAAATATACCAAAACACAGTTTAGCTTGTTGTTAATCCACCTATCGTGTCAGATTTAGAAAATATGCTTTACAACGAAAGAAATCCAAGCTTTTGTGAGTGTATCAATCAATGCTAGAACAGCTAGCCCCAAATTAGCATGGTCACGAAAGTCAGAAAAGCAATAAAATGAATCGCTTACCTTTGATAATCTTCGGATGTTTGTACTCACGAGACTCCCAGTTACACAACAAATGTTATTTTTGTTCGATAAATGTTACTTTTATAACAAAAAAACGCCATTTGGGTTGCGCGTTATGTTCAGAAAACCAAAGCCTCGTTCCGTTCGACGAAAATTCCAAAAAGTATCCGTAATGGTTGTAGAAACATTTTATTTTTCAAAATAAAAGCCTGAAACTATGTATAAAGCCTGGTCACAGCCTGAGGAAGCCACTGGAAAAGGAATCTGGTTGATACCCCTTTAAATGGAAGAAAGACACAGATATAAAATAAAAAAATCACTTCCGGGTTAGATTTTCTCAGGTTTTCGCCTGCAGAATCAGTTTTGTTATACCCACAGACAATATTTTGACAGTTTTGGAAACTTTGGAGTGTTTTCTATCCTAATCTGTAAATTATATGCATTCTACGATCTGGACCTGAGAAATAGTCCGTTTACCTTGGGAACGTTATTTAAAAACAAAATAAAAAATCTGAGCCCTAGCGTCAAGAGGTTAACCTTTCATGAGCCTCTACCCCGGGTCCGGGATCACCCCCCACCCCCCCACACACTGATTAGCATAGCTAGCATAGCTTCACAAGTAGATAGTAGCATCTAAATATCATTAAATCACAAGTCCAAGACACCAGATGAAAGATACAGATCTTGTGAATAAACCCATCATTTCTGTTTTTTAAAATGTTTTACAGGGAAGACACAATATGTAAATCTATTAGCTAAACACGTTAGCAAAATACACAATTTCTTTGTCCACCATTTTTTCTCTCCACCAGTAGCTATCACCAATTCGGCTAAACTAAGATATTGATAGCCACTAACCAAGAAAAAAACTCATCAGATGACAGTCTGATAACATATTTATGGTATAGGATAGGTTTTGTTAGAGAAATGTGCATATTTCAGGTAGAAATCACAGTTTACAATTGCACCCACCATCACAACTCGACTAGAATTACTAAAGAGAGCAACGTGTATGACCAATTTACTCATCATAAAACATTTCATAAAAATAGACAAAGCATAGCAATGGAAAGACACAGTTCTTGTGAATTCAGACAATATTTCAGATTTTCTAAGCGTTTTACAGCGAAAACACAATAAATCGATAAGTTAGCATACCACATGTGCAAACGTTACCAGAGCATCGATTCAAGCCAAAGAGAGCTATAACGTAATCATCGCCAAAATATATTAATTTTTTCACTAACCTTCTCAGAATTCTTCCGATGACACTCCTGTAACATCATTTTACAACATACATATAGGGTTTGTTCGAAAATGTGCATATTTAGCCATACAAAACCGTGGTTACACAATGAAAATAGTAGGAAATCAAGCCTCAAAATGTCGGACGTCATCTTTCAGAGTGATCTAGTTTAATCGAAAGCTAATCATATACTTGACTAAAAAATACAGGGTTGACAGGAATCGAAAGACAAATTAGTTCTTAATGCAACCGCTGATTTACATTTCTAAAATTATCCTTACTGTGCAATACAGGGTTCGCCAAGTGAAGCGATAACAAACAAAATGGCGGATTATGCGTTTAAAATATTTCGACAGAACAACGATTTATCATATTAAATATTTCTTACTATGAGGTGATTTTCCATCAGATTCTTGGGCAATGTATCCTTTCTTGGGTCTAATCTTCTTTTGGTCGATAGATGTCCTCTGTCCTTCGAAATGTCCACTAACATCGACCGAGACCCCGAAACGTGACCAAAGCTTCAAAGTGCACGACAAAGAATATTCCTCAAAATCGCACTAAACGGATATAAATTGCTATAAAACGGTTCAAATTAACTACATTATGATGTTTTTAACAACTATAACGACTAAAAACATGACCGGAGAAATATCACTGGCTAAACAACCATTTGGAAAGAGGCAAGTCCGATGTCCAGCTTGCGTAAGACGCGCGAAGGGAAAGGATGGTACTTCCACGTTTTCTTGTTTTATAGTGGCTCTGATTGTGCAATCGACTCCATTCAAAGCGTGATGACGTACTGACACCCAGAGGAAGACGTAGGCAGTGTCGGTTTCTCCATAGCATCTACAAGCACCTTAAAACCGACCCCAGATCAGGGGTCAAAATTTCTGAAATCTGACTCCCTGTCAGGAAAAGTGCTGTAGAAGTAGTTCTGTACCACTCAGAGACAAAATTCCAATGGCTATAGAAACTAGAAAGTGTTTTCTATCCAATAATAACAATAATATGCATATTGTACGATCAAGAATTGAGCACGAGGCAGTTTAATTTGGAGACCAAAAAATGCTAATGCGGAACAGCACCCCCTATAGTTGCAAGAAGTTTTAACTTCCTGACTGATGTCTTGAGATGTTGCTTCAACATATCCACATAATTTTACTCCCTCATGATGCCATTTATTTTGTGAAGTGCACCAGTCCCTCCTGCAGAAAAGCACCCCCACCACATGATGCTGCCACCCCCGTGCTTCATGGTTGGGATGGTTCTTTGACTTGCAAGCCTCCCCCTTTTACCTCCAAACATAATGATGGTCATTATGGCCAAACAGTTTCATCAGACCAGAGGACATATCTCCAAAAAGTACGATCTTTGTCCCCATGTGCAGTTGCAAACCGTAGTCTGGCTTTTTTATGGCGGTTTTTCGGCAGTGGCTTCTTCCTTGCTGTGCGGCCTTTCAGGTCATGTCGATATAGGATTCATTTTACTATGGATATAGATACTTTTGTACCTGTTTCCTCCAGCATCTTCACAAGGTCCTTTGCTGTTGTTCTGGGATTAACCTCTAACGAGTCACAAACCCGGATCCGGGATCCCCCCCATCAAAAAAGCTGACTAGCATAGCCTAGCCCAGACATGGGCAAACTACGGCCCGCGGGCCACATACGGCCCGTTAGGCTTTTTAATCCGGCCCGCCGAACTTGTCCAAATTATAGTAAAAACCTCATTTTTTTCCCCTTTCCCTGCAATGCCCACGTTTCCCCAATAGATGGCGCACTCAAAACACATTGACCGTTGTTGGAGTGGCGCGTATTTCTCTTTATTTCACTTTAATTTTCACTTCGTTTCACGTCACCATTAAGCGAGAATTGCCACAACAAAACTAACTCCAGACTTTGATGCACTGGCAAAAAAGGGAGACCAACAACACTGTTCCCACTGAAATGGTGAGTTTTTCTGCTGTGTTATGAAAAAATGCATATGGAAAGTTTGGAAGTGCGTCTTTTAATTAAGAGCAATGCGCATTTACGCACAGCAGCGGTACAGTAGCTTTATTAACACGCCGCACATCGCTCTTAATTTAAATTAAAATTTTCAGCTGCAGGTAGGATATTTAATACAGCCTATGTCTGTGTGCTTGGCAACAATACACGTGTACTGTTTGCGCGTGAAGGCGAGGGCGTCCGTGGCGAGTTTGTAGAGCGCGCGGTCAGGACAATCCATCCATGATTTTGCGGAGTTTAACACAAGTAGATATTATTGAGCTTGAGTATTTCGTTGTGTAATAATATGTTTTGAATGTTGAAAGTGATTCCATTTTTCAATAAATGTTGATTTCTTTAACTTTGCACCTTCGATTGAAACTTATTAAAAACAGACGCAATCTTGATAAATCACAGTGCGTATGTTATTTTAATCTATTTACATTTCCTCATCCCGGTATCTGCGAAATAGTATGTAAATGCCATATCTTGCATATTCCTTGAGACAAATTTATTAACTGATAAGGGCTATTTTTCACATTTGAAAGACAGTTAATAAATTGGGTTGTAGTGTTCTTACTGTGCTATGAGGTTTGCACACACTACATTTAATGCTTTAGTATATCCGGCCCAAACACTCCCTCCAAATGCTCCTGGCCCGGCCCCTCTGTCAAATTTTAGAACCCATTGTGGCCCGCGAGTCAAAAAGTTTGCCCACCCCTGGCCTAGCCTAAAGCCACAGGGATATCATATAATAAAATGTTCATGAAATCACAAGTCCAAGACACCAAATGAAAGATACACATCTTGTGAATCCAGCCATCATTTCTGATTTTTAAAATGTTTTACAGGGAAGACACAATATGTATTTCTATTAGCTAACCACCATAGCAAAAGACACAACTTTTTTTTCTCCACCATTCTTTTCCTGCATAGGTAGCTATCACAAATTCGACCAAATAAAGATATAAATAGTCACTAACCAAGAAACAACTTCATCAGATGACAGTCTGATAACCTGTTATGGCTGCAGCCCGACGTCAGCCCGACGCCGGTACACCTATGACAACATCCAGCTCAAGTGCAGGGCGCGAAATTCAAAATCAATTTTTTTTTAAATATTTAACTTTCACACATTACACATTAACAAGTCCAATACAGCATTTGAAAGATAAACATCTTGTCAATCCAGCCAACATGTCCGATTTTTTAAATGTTTTACAGAGAAAACACCACATATATTTATGTTAGCTCACCACCAAATAAAAAAGGAGGACAGACATTTTTCACAGCACAAGTAGGATGCAAGTAGCATGCACAAGCCAACCTAACTAACCTAGAACCAACCTAAATAACCTAGAGAAAACTACCTCAGATGACAGTCCTATAACATGTTACACAATAAATCTATGTTTTGTTCAGAAAATGTGCATATTTTAGCTATAAATCAGTTTTACATTACTGCTACCATCATAGCTACAGTCAGAAATCGCACGGGAGTAGCCAGAGAAAATACAGACACCAACGTCAACTACTAATTACACATCATAAAACATTTCAGAGAAATATATGGTGGATAGCTAATGAAAGAGAAAGATCTTGTGAATAGAGCCAATATTTCCGATTTTTGACGTGTTTTACAGCGAAAACACAATATATCGTCATATTAGCTTACTACAATAGCTAACATCACAACAGCATTGACTCAAGGCAAACGGTAGCATAGCACAGTTCGACAGATATATGAAATAGCATCCCAAATTGGGTCCTTATCTTTGTTGATCTTCCATCAGAATGTTCTCCAAGGGGTCCTTTGTTCAGAAATGTCTTTATTTCAATCCAGAACGAACAATTTCCCTCTTGAATTAGCAAGCACACTGGCAGTGCGACGCTAAACTCTCCATCTTGAAAAAATTATTGCGTCGCATCACGTCTAAAGTCCAGAATACATTTCAATAATATAATTAAACTATATTGAAATAACATACTTTAGGATGATATTGTGACATGTATCAAATAAAATCGAAGCCAGAGATCATATTCACCTTTACAGAGTGTTTTCCAGGAGCCGAGTCCAGGTCCTACTTCGCGCCCAGAAAGAAAAATAAACTGCGCAACACTCACTCCAAGAGGTTGTGTTCAAATCCAGGACGAGATAATCAAGTGATTTCTTCTCTCACTTCCGCATGACACCCAGAGGAAGGCGTATGACGTGTTTCTACAGTCCTAAGTGACATGCCCTTTTATAGACAAGGGCTTGAAGAGCGACATCGATTTTGGAAATCTCACTTCCGGATAGGAAATGGGCTGTAAAAATAGTTCTGTTCCACTTAGAGAAATAATTAAAACGGTTTTAGAAACTAGAGACTGTTTTCTATCCAATAGTAATAATAATATGCATATTGTAAGAGCAAAAATTGATTAAGAGGCCGTTTGAAAATTTGCACATATTTTCCAGTTTTTCAATACGCCCCCTGCAGCCATAACAAGATAACATATTTATTGTATAGCATATGTTTTGTTAGAAAAATGTGCATATTTCAGGTATAAATCACAGTTCTACATTGCTGCTGCAATCTGAAATAGCGCCGAAGCAGCCAGAATAATTACAGAGACCAACGTCAAATACCTAAATACTCATCATAAAACATTTCTGAAAAATATATGGTGTACAGCAAATGAAAGACAAACATCTTGTGAATCCAGCCAATATTTCCGATTTTTTAAGTGTTTTACAGCGAAAACACAATATAGCATTATATTAGCTTACCACAATAGCCAGAAACACAAGCCATTTACCAGCAGCAAAGGTTAGCGATCGTAACAAACCAGCAAAAGATATATAATTTTTGACTAACCTTCATAAACTTCATCAGATGACAGTCCTGTAACATCATATTACACAATGCATATAGGGTTTGTTCGAAAATGTGCATATGTAGTGGCACAAATCGTGGTTATACAATGTGATTAGTAGCCAAACTTCAAGCAATCTGTCCGGCGCCATCTTGGAGAGGCACCTAATCTAATCAATAACTAATCATAAACTTGACAAAAAAATACAGGTTGGACAGCAAATGAAAGATACATTAGTTCTTAATGCAACCGCTGTGTTAGATTTTTTAAATTAACGTTACTACGACATACAGCGTGCGTTAAAGCGAGACCGCACCGATTAGCTATGTGGCCCAGACATGCCCAACTCTTCAAAACGCAGGACAAAGAAAATTCTGAAAATCGCAATATACTCATATAAACTGATATAACTCGGTTTAAAATAACTACGTTATGATGTTTCTAACACCTATATCGAATAAAATCAGAGCCGGATATATCTAACGCCGATAACGTGAGCTTTTCAGAATGCCATCCTGAGGTCTGCTTTGAGCCATGACGAACGTTGAAAAGGGTGCACTCCTCGTGCCAAGCCCATTTATACTGCCTCAGATCTACCTAGCAACACCATTTCAATTCTCAACGCTTGCTGACATCCAGGGGAAATCATTTGCAGTGCTTGTCGACCAATAGAATAATTGCAAATTATTTAACTGACCCAGGAACAGAGTTCCCAATTTCAGATTTCTCACTTCCTGACAGGAAGATTGCTCCAACTCGAGTTCTGTTTTACTCACAGATATAATTCAAACGGTTTTAGAAACTAGAGAGTGTTTTCTATCCAATAGTAATAATAATATGCATATTGTACGAGCAAGAATTGAGTACGAGGCAGTTTAATTTTGGAACAAATTTTTTACAAAGTCGAAATGGCCCCCCCTATTGACAAGAAGTTTAATTTGCGCTTTTCACACCAAAGTACGTCCATCTCTAGGAGACAGAACGCGTCTGCTTCCTGAGCGGTATGACGGCTGCGTGGTCCCATGGTGTTTATACTTGCATACTATTGTTTATACAGATGAACGTGGCACCTTCAGGTGTTTGGAAATTGCCCCCAAGGATGAACCAGACTTGTGGAGGTCTACAATTTTTTCTGAGGTCTTGGTTGATTTCTTTTGATTTTCCCATGATGTCAAGCAAATAGGCACTGAGTTTGAAGGTAGGCCTTGAAATACATCCACAGGTACACCTCCAATTGACTCAAATTATGTCAATTAGCCTATCAGAAGCTTCTAAAGCCATGACATCATTTTCTGGAATTTTCCAAGCTGTTTAAAGGCACTGTCAACTTAGTGTATGTTAACTTCTGACTCACTGGAATTGTGATACAGTGAATTATAAGTGAAATAATCTGTCTGTAAACAATTGTTGGAAAAATGACTTGTGTCATGCACAAAGTAGATGTCCAAATCGACTTGCCAAAACTATAGTTTGTTAACAAGACATTTGTGGAGTGGTTGAAAAACTAGTTTTAATGACTCCAACCTAAGTGTATGTAAACTTCCAACTTCAACTGTAAATCCATTAGGCCCTAATTTATGGATTTCACATGACTGTGCAGGTGCGTAGCCATGTCCAGCCAATCAGAATATATTTTTTTCCCATATAAGGGCTTTATTACAGACAGAAATGCCCTTTATCATGCCTCGCGTGATCATGCTGTTTAATCAGCTTCTTGATATGCCACACCTGTCAGGTGGATGGACTTTCTTGGCAAAGGATAAATGCTCACTAACAGGGATATAAACAAATTTGTGCACAACATTTGAGCGAAATAATGTTTTTCTGCATATGTAACATTTCTGGGATCTTTTATTTCAGCTCATATTTTTGTTCAGTTATATATACTGCATACATTACACTGTACTTGTGCATGTGACATTAAAACCTTATATATACTATATATCAGTGGCGTTTAAGATTGTATTTAACCAGGCAAGTCAGTTAAGAACAAATTCTTATTTACAATGACGGCCTACCCCGGCCAAACCTCCCAATCACAGCCAGATGTGATGCAGCCCAGATTTGAACCAGGGACTGCAGTGATGCCTCTTGCACTGAGATGCAGTGCCACTTGGGAGCCCCGAGTGAGGATGATAATTTTTTTATGAACATGGCCTTGTTTCTTTTACAGCACATTGGATGACTGTCATTCATATTCCATTTACCCAGCTCAATGTAACATCGATAGATTTAGGCTACTACATGATACAACATTTTTCCCTATACCCATCATAAGGTTACTACAACCTAGCCTATGAATGAAAGTTTGCAACATAGGCGCATAGGTCTAGATCATTTTGAGTAATCAAGGTATGAGACAGTGACAAATTCAATACTGCCTGGCACACTCTTGCCTGCATCTAGCTGATCTAGGGTGTAATCATTAGTCCAACAGTTGCAAAGGAGAGTTTGTATTGGACAAATTCAAGAATGTTTATCTCTGTTTCGCACCGTTTACCCCTTGTGTGGTGTTCGGGTCTGTGGGACCCATTTTCAATGTTTACTAAAAGAAAAATTATACAATTAATAATTTTTTCAACCTGAGACTCATTGGCTTTGGCTCATTTTCTGTGAAGAACATGTAAAATAACACATTTTAATTGAGTGCACACTGTACACATTTATTTTACATATGTGGTGTTCGGGTCCACTGCACACGAGGGTAATAAAAGTGTGGAAAAGTGTGTGTGTAGGTGAAAAAAATTAAACAGAAAGGTTTGCTGTGTGCCTTCCCTCTGGCTTCCTCCTCCCTGGGCCTGCTGTTTCAACATAGCACCATGAACCTTCTGTCTCCCTCCCTGCCTGTCTCCCCCGTTTCTCACACTCTTTACCCTTTGTAGTGTGTGAAACTACACAATGTCTTGCGGGAACCTGCACAATGTTATTACAATCGATTATTTCAATACATTATTTCGATACATTGTAAAGAAAATCTGTATTTTCCCCACACTCTACCCAGGGCAGGTGCAAATTGTGGAAGGGACACAACAAATAAATAGCTTAGCATGTGTGGCTCCTTACCACAGTCAATCAGTATGGCAAAAATAATCTCTGCTCAGAGGGCTTTGTGAGCTGCTCTGACAGCTGGTTAGTGAGGAAGATATGAGTCTCCAGCTTCTGTGATTTTTTCCAGTTCGTTCCAGTCATTGGCAGCAGAGAACTGGAAGGAAAGGCGGCCAAAAGAGGAATTGGCTTTGGGGGTGACCAATGAAATTTACCTGCTGGAGTGCGATCTACAGGTGGGTGCTGCTATGGTGACCAGTGAGCTGAGATAAGGGGGGACTTTACCTAGCAGGGTCTTGTAGATGACCTTGAGCCAGTGGGTTTGGCAACGGATATGTAGCGAGAGCCAGCCAACGGGGCTTTGGTGGCATTGATAGACTGCATCCAATTTGCTGAGTAGAGTGTTGGAGGCTATTTTGTAAATTACATCGCCAAAGTCAAGGATCGGTAGGATAGTCAGTTTTACAAGGGTATGTTTGGCAGCATGAGTGAAGGATGCTTTGTTGCCAAATAGGCAGCCGATTCTAGATTTAATTTTGGATTGGAGATGCTTAATGTGAGTCTGGAAGGATAGTTTACAGTCTAACCAGACACCTAGGTATTTGTAGTTGTCTACATATTCTAAGTCAGAACTGTTGAAGAGCGATCGGTTGAAGAGCATACATTTAGTTTTACTTGCATTTCAGAGCAGTTGGAGGCCACGGAAGGAGAGTTGTATGGCATTGAAGCTCGTCTGGAGGTTAGTTAACACAGTGTCCAAAGAAGGGCCAGAGGTATACAGAATGGTGTCGTCTGCGAAATGATGGATCAGAGAATCACCAGCAGCAAGAGCAACATCATTGATGTATACGGAGAAGAGAGTCGGCCCGAGAATTGAACCCTGTGGCACCTTCATAGAGACTGCCAGAGGTCCGGACAACAGGCCCTCCGATTTGACACACTGAACTCTGTCTGAGAAGTAGTTGGTGAACCAGGCGAGGCGGACATTTGAGAAACCAAGGCAGTTGAGTCTGCCTATAAGAATGTGGTGATTGTCAGAGTCGAAAGCCTTAGCCAGGTTGATTAATACAGCTGCACAGCATTGCCTCTTATCGATGACGGTTATAATATCGTTTAGGATCTTGAGAGTAGCTGAGGTGCACCCATGACCAGCTCGGAAACCAGATTGCATAGCGGAGAGAGTATGGTGGGATTCGAAATAGTCGGTGATCTGTTTGTTAACTTGGCTTTCGAAGACCTTAGAAAGGCAGGGTAGGAGAGATATAGGTCTGTAGCAGTTTGGGTCTAGAGTGCCTCCCCCTTTGAAGAGGGGGATGACCGCGGGAGCTTTCCAATCTTTGGGAATCTCAGACGATACCAAAGAGAGGTTGAACAGGCTAGTAATAAAGGTTGCAACAATTTCGGCGGAACATTTTAGAAAGAGAGGGTCCAGATTGTCTAGTCCGGCTGATTTGTACGGGTCCAGATTTTGCAGCTCTTTCAGAACATCAGCTATCTGGATTTGGGTGAAGGAGAAATGGGGGAGGCTTGGGCAGGTTGCTGTGGGGGGTGCAGGGCTGTTGACCTTGGTAGGGGTAGCCAGGTGGAAAGCATGGCCAGCCGTAGAAAAATGCTTATTGAAATTCTAAATTATCCAGGATTCATCGGTGGTGACAGTGTTTCCTAGCCTTAGTGCAGCGGGCAGCTGGGAGGAGGTGCTCTTATTCTCCATGGACTTTACAGTGTCCCATAACTTTTTGGAGTTTGTGCTACAGGATGCACATTTCTGTTTGAAAAAGTTAGCCTTTGCCTTCCTAACTGCCTGTGTATATTAGTTCCTAACTTCCTTGAAAAGTTGCATATCGCGGGGGATATTCAATGCTAATGCAGTACGCCACAGGATGTTTTTGTGCTGGTCAAGGGCAGTCAGGTCTGGAGTGAACCAAGAGCTATATTTGTTCGAGGTTCTACATTTTTTGAATGGGGCATGCTTATTTAAGATGGTGAGGAAAGCACTTTTAAAGAATAACCAGGCATCCTCTACTGACGAAATGAGGTCAATATCCTTCCAGGATACCCAGGCCAGGTCGATTAGAAAGGCCTGCTCGCTGAAGTGTTTTAGAGAGCGTTTGACAGTGATGAAGGGTGGTCGTTTGACCGCAGACCCATAACCGATGCAGGCAATGAGGCAGTGATCGCCGAGATCCTGGTTGAAGACAACAGAGGTGTATATGGAGGGCAGGTTGGTTTGGATGATATCTATGAGGTTGCCTGTTAATGGATTTGGGGTTGTACCTGGTAGGTTCATTGACAATTTGTGTGAGATTGAGGGCATCAAGCTTAGATTGTAGGATGGCCGGGGTGTTAAAACCTTTTCTCAATAGGGAGGCGCTATTTTCACTTTGTAAAAAATCGTGCCCATATTAAACTGCCTCGTACTCAATTCTTGCTCGTACAATATGCATATTATTATTACTATTGGATAGAAAACACTCTCTAGTTTCTAAAACCGTTTGAATTATATCTGTGAGTAAAACAGAACTCATTTTGCAGCAAACTTCCTGCCAGGAAGTGAAAAATCTGAAATCGAGGGCTCTGTTCCAGGGCCTTCCTATTAATTTGCCTGAAATCTATGGATCTACATGCACTGCATACGCCTTCCACTAGATGTCAACAGTCAGTGAGAGGTGGAATGGGGTGTATAGCTTGATCTGAGCCCGAACAAGAGCTTTTGGAATGACGTGACTGGAAAATTCATTGTCTTGGAAGGCGCGAGAAGGATTGCGTTCTGAAAAGCTTTCGGTATAGACGTTAGATATCTCCGGCTCTGATTTTATTTGATATATGTGATAAAAACATCCTAAAGTAGTTATTTTAAACCGAGTTATATCAGTTTATTGAAGGTTTATTGCGATTTTCGGAATTTTCTTTTCTTTGCGTTATGTGATGTTGGGCACGTTTGCGCCACATGGCTAGCTTTGGTTGCTAATTCGACAGGAGAAGAGGACATTCTACAACCAAACAACGATTATTCTGGACAAAGGACTCCTTGTACAACATTCTGATGGAAGCTCATCAAAAGTAGGAACCATTTATGATGTTATTTCGTATTTCTGTTGAAAATGTTTAGTCATATTTTCCGCCCTTATTTTGGGCGCTGTCTCGCTATAACGTAAGCTGTATGTCGTACTAAAGTTATTTTTTAAAATCTAACACAGCGGTTGCATTAAGAACTAGTGTATATTTCATTTGCTGTACAACATGTATTTTTTAGTAAAGTTTATGATGAGTTATTTGATTAGATTAGGTGACTCTCCAAGAGTTCTCCGGACAATTTTGTGCATTTTGACTACGTATTCACATTGTAAAACCACGATTTGTACCGCTAAATATGCACATTTTCGAACAAAACATATATGTATTGTGTAATATGATGTTATAGGACTGTCATCTGATGAAGTTTGTCAAGGTTAGTGAATAAATGTATATCTTTTGCTGTTTTTTTCGCTTTCGCTACCTTTGCGGTGAATGAATGCAGTTGTGTGGTTGGCTATTGTAGTAAGCTAATATAATGCTATATTGTGTTTTCGCTGTAAAACACTTAAAAAATCTGAAATATTGGCTGGATTCACAAGATGTTTGTCTTTCATTTGCTGTACACCATATATTTTTCATAAATGTTTGAGTATGAGTATTTAGGTATTTCACGTTGCTCTCTGTAGTTATTCTGGCTGCTTTGGTGATATTTGTGATTGTAGCTGCAATGTAAAACTATGATTTATACCTGAAATATGCACATTTTTCGAACAAAACATAGATTTATTGTATAACATGTTATAAGACTGTCATCTGATGAAGTTGTTTCTTGGTTAGTGACTAATTATATCTTTATTTGGTCGATTTTGTGATAGCTACCTATGCGGTAAAAAAATTGTGAAAATATGGGGTTGAGTCTTTTGCTATCGTGGTTAGCTAATAGAAATACATATTGTGTTTTCGCTGTAAAACATTTTAAAAATCGGAAATGATGGCTGGATTCACAAGATGTGTATCTTTCATTTGGTGTCTTGGACTTGTGATTTCATGATATTTATATGCTAGTATTTACTTGTGGCGCTATGCTAGTGTAACGGATGTGAAATGGCTAACTAGTTAGCGGGTACGCGCTAGTAGCGTTTCAATCAGTTACGTCACTTGCTCTGAAACTTAGAAGTAGTGTTTCCCCTAAACACTAAACCAAACAACAAGAATACAGACAAAAGGTACTGTGAAATGGTAGAACCTGCGGTAGTCAACTAGCTAACCATGTGCTTTTTTCGGCATGACCAAAACATGATGACGTTTTATTTTTTGAATGATATAGGAATTGATACACAAGTAGCATATCAAACTGGGATAATATTTGTCTGCTCTCCATTTCCAATTTCTAAGAGGAGCTTACTTGAAGTGTCAGGTTTCACAGACCCAACATTTGCATAGGGAGACTGCAAATGAACGGTGACAGTCTAGCGAGTCCAGACATTGTGGTTTCATCTCACTGTGATATTCTCAACTTAATTTAGAGCTCTCTACGTGAGGCAAAAATGAATAATTTCATAGAATTGAAAGACAACTTTCTCTTGGTCTCAGACTGACTAAAGCTGAAGTTATACCGAGTTTGCACACTCGGTATGGTGTCCCTGCGCCGCTCAGTGGATGTTTAGGAGAAAATTCTCTGTCAACAGTTATATGAAATAGTACCATTATTGTACTGTCACTAAGTATGACCATATTTATTTTACAGTCATAAGACATATTTTGATGATAATTATAATTTGATTGTTACTATAGTTAGAAAGCATTTCAGTCATTTCATGCCATAATGCCCCACTTTTGTTGAATAGAAAAAGAATCACAAATTATTTTTCACATTTTTTATATATTTTATTTGTACTATCACTTGAGCTTGTGTCCTCAAAAGGGAGTACACCTCAGCAATTTATAACTATTGTTAACAGAAAGGTGAGTTCCAGACTATGCAACATTACCATTTATTGTTTATGGCCATCTCATGAAAAGTAATTACGTTTGGGTAATGTCTATTTCAGTGGAAACCATGCATTTGATACCATTCCACCTATTCCGCTCCAACCATTACCACGAGCCCGTCCTCCCCAAACAAGGTCCCACCAACCTTCTGTGGTCTATTTAGACGTGAAATCTAAATTTTGCCGTGTCATTCAACTGTCCATACCAAACTTAACATATCATACACATTTTTGTGTCCCGGATTTACGTTTAAATGTTACGTCTAGTCAATATAATGTAACGTAACGTAAAGTAACATATCATACTTCAAGGAGTCGCGCAGATTTCGTCAAATATAATACATTTTGCTCTGAGACCAGGCTGGTGGGCGAGGGGAGCTGACCGAAGAGAGTCGGGCAAGAAGAAAGATAAAGAGAGCGTTCTAAATCATTGTCTGATGACGGATTTTCACATATCTATGCACACACACATCTATGCACACACACACACACTCACTCTCACACACATACGCTCACTGAAAAAATGGTTCAACCCCCTGAGTCAATACATGTTAGAATCACCTGCCAGCGATTACAGCTGTGAGTTTTGCACACCTAGATTGTACAATATTTTCACATTATTCTTTAAATAATTCTTTCAAGTTGGTTGATGACCATTGCTAGACAGCCATTTTCAAGTCTTGCCATAGATTTTCAAGTCGATTTAGGTCACAACTGTAACTAGGCCACTCGGGAACATTTCAATGTCGTCTTGGTAAGTAACTCCAGTGTATATTTGGCCTTGTGTTTTAGGTTATTGTCCTGCTGAAAGGTGAATTAATCTCCCAGTGTATGTTGGAAAGCGGACTGAACCAGGTTTTCCTCTAGGATTTTGCCTGTGCTTAGCTCTATTCCATTTATTTTCCAAATTAAAAACTCCCTAGTCCTTGCCAATGACGGGCACACCCATAACATGACGCAGCCACTGCCATGCTTGAAAATGTGAAGAGTGGTACTCAGTGATGTGTTGTGTTGGATTTGCCCCAAACATAACAATTTGTATTCAGGACCTAGTTAATTTATTAGCATTTTGGGGTGGGGTTTTACTTTAGTGCCTTATTGCAAACAGGATGCATGTTTTGGAATATTTTTATTCTGTACAGTCTTCTTTCTTTTCACTCTGTCAATTACGTTAGTATTGTGGAGTAACTACAATGTTTTTGATCCATCCTCAGTTTTCTCCTATCACAGCCATTAAACTCTGTAACTGTTTTAAAGTCACCATTAGCCTCATGGTGAAATCCCTGAGTGGTTTCCTTCCTCTCTTGCAACCGAGTTAGGAAAGACGCCTGTATCTTTGTAGAGACTGGGTGTATTGGTACACCATCCAAAGTGTAATTACCCATAGCTGTCCTTCTTTGCGAGGCATTGGAAAACCTCCCTGGTCTTAATTGTATGTGTGGGGTACAGAGATGAGGTAGTCATTAAAAAATCATGTTAAACTGTTATTGCAAACAGAGAGAGTCCATGCAACTTATTATGTGTCTTGTTAATACAATTTTTGCAAGACAAAAAATGTAAATGCCTTTGGACAGGGTATGGTAGTAGGTGCCAGGCACACCGGTTTGAGTGTGTCAAGATCTGCAAGCGGAATTTTTCATGCTCAACAGTTTCCTTTGTGTATCAAGAATGGTCCACCACCCAAAGGACATCCAGCCAACTTGACACAACTGTGGGAAGCATTGGAGTCAAAATGGGCCAGCATTCCTGTGGAACGCTTTCGACACCTTGTACAGTCCATGCCCCGAGAAATGTATGTTCTGTTCTGAGGGCAAAAGGGGTACAACTCAATATTAGGAATGTTTTCCTAATGTTTGTACACTCAGTGTATGTACAGGAATAAATTACATTCAGCATTACACTGTTGAACAGCCATTGAACAGCCATCATTAACTGTCTACCAGGTGATGCACATTCACTCACACAAAACACACACACACACACACACACTCACACTCACACTTAGTATTTAATTAAATACTGTATTCCCGAATAGCTCATTCTAATATTTCTACTACTGTATTTAGTTACATTGTTAATACACATCGCCTATTTATTTATATACAGTTTTTTTATGGGGTAGATCAGCTTAAATATTGCAGATAGACTGTAGCTTCCATCAATGTAATTGTCTGTATCACTTCCAATCCCCCATATATTTTTTTGCAAACATCTGCTAAACAGTGTATGCGACCAACAAGCTTTTATTTGATCTGATTTGACACTTATAACGCATCTATGAAGGCTAATAAAAACCTAAAAAACAATGTTTTAAGTGAGAAGTAGGCATTGGCCCATGCTCTACCAATGTTTTCTAGCACACAGCCTAATTCGTACTTTTAGAGGAGGTGCTCCCACATTGATGTGATATGTACCGCATTCTTCTCACCCCACACTAAGAAACTACCTCTTGCATTCTTCTCACCCCACACTAAGGCATTACCCCATTCCATAACCTTTTCAAACTTTTTTTTAATTATTTGAAAGCAAGCTTTGCTTTATCCTTAAACCTTTATTTTAACAATACATTCATTGAAAAATGGTCAGTAGGTACCCAACATAACAACAGGTGGTGGTGTGTTGGACACAGTCACTCATATAGATATAGAGGTCTGTAGAGCCTGTCTACATTCCTGATTTCTGGAACAGTTAGCTTACCTGTGTAATATTGACATGTGATCAGAATCACTTGTTCTTCAGTTATCTGTGTATTTCTATTGATTCTTGCAATAAAGATGATGACGCACGCTACAGTAATACACACGTTGGACACCCCTTTGCCTCCAGAACAGCCTGAATTCTTCGTGGCATGGAAACGTTGCTCAATTTGGTACCTAACTTGTGCCAGGAAAACATTCCCCACACCATTACACCACCACCAGCCTGTACAGTTGGCACCAAGCAAGATCAGGCCATGAACTCATGCTGCTTACGTCAAATCCTGACTCTGCCATCAGCATGACACAACAGGAACCAGGGATCGTCAGACCAGGCAATGGCTTTCCACTCCTCAATTGACCAGTGTTGGCGATCGCCTGCCGACTGGGGCCACTTCATCAAGTTTTTAGCCGATAGGAGTGGAACCTGATGTGGTCGTCTGCTGCAATAGCCCATCCGTGACAAGGACCGACAAGTTGTGCTTTATAAGATGCCGCTCGACACACCACTGTTGTACTGCACAATTATTTGCCTGTTTGTGGCCCTCCTGTTAGCTTGCATGATTCTTGCCATTCTCCTTCTACCTCTCTCATCAACGAGCTGTTTGAACCCACAGGACTGCCGCTGACTGGATGCTTTATGTTTGTTGTACCATTCTTGGTAAACCCTAGGCACTGTCGTGCGTGAAAAGCCCAGGAGGCCGGCCGTTTCTGAGATACTGTAACCGGTGTGCCTAGCACCGTCGATAATACCACGCTCAAAGTCGCTTAGGTCACTCGTTTTGCTCATTCTAACATTCAATCAAACACTAACTGAATGGCTTGATGCCTGTCTGCCTGTCTGTAGGAGCTAACCATTTTTGTGAACGGGTTGGTGTACCTAAAATGTTAGTAACACCTTCCAAATAATGATTTGCACCCACCCATTCTCCCTTTTGCCCTCAGAACAGCCTCAATCTGTCAGGTCATGACTCTACAAGGTGTCGAAAGAATTCCACAGGGATGCTGGCCCATGTTGACGCCAATGCTTCCAACAGATGTGTCAAGTTGGCTGGATGTCCTTTGGGTGGTGGACCATTCTTAATACACACAGGCAACTATTGAGCGTGAAAAACCCAGCAGAGTTGCAGTTCTTGATGCATACACCTGCTACTATACCCCATTCAAAGGCACTTAAATCTTTTGTCTTGCCCATTCACCCTCTGAATGGCACACATACACAATCCATGTCTCAATTGTCTCAATGCTTAAAAATCCTTCTTTAACCATCCCCCCCATCTACACTGATTGAAGTGGATTAAACAAGTGACATCAATAAGGGATCATAGCGTTCACCTGGATTCACCTGGTCAGTCTATGTCATGGAAAGAGCAGGTGATCCTAATGTTTTGTATACATTCTTTTAACAGCAGGACACTGTAAAGTCCATTATCCCTCTGAAGAGTATGAATTAGGCTGTTTGAGAAGGATTGAATCCTCAGCAGCCTGCCTACACATTGTTGGAAGTACAAGAGATCAACGTAGCTACTATAGTAGGTCAACGCTGTGTGCTGCAAAACATTGGTAGAGCATGGGTGAAGTACGCTTTGTGGCGCTCATGTGAATTTCCTTTCTTTTTCGGCTTCAGACCAATGCCTACCTCCCATTGCCTTTTTATTTCCATGTTTTTTACACCGGAAGGTGATTATACAACATTATTAGAAAACATTATAATACAGCAAAACACAGCAATACAAGTTAAAGTACACAATAATGACAAATGGCAACATAAATAATGTAGTTATTAATATTTATTTGATATTAACAACAGATTTTCCAGAGGGAAGCGAAAAACCAGAAACCCATTTAAGCCAATATGGAGAAAACTGGAAAAAAAATCCCTGATTTCTTTCATCAAGACAATCTAGAAAGCTCCTGGAAAATACACAAATAATGTATCCATTAACTAAGAACATGAAAATGTACTTTAAAGTTTACTGAAGAAAGATCTAGTACTACATTCCCTGTAAACAATAGTGAGATTATTACAAAATCTTAAATTTACAATCAAACGTACAGTACCAGTCAAAAGTTTGGACACACCTACTCATTCAAGGGTTTTTCTTTATTTTTTACTATTTCCTACATTATACAATAATAGTGATGACATCAAAACCATGAAATTACACATATGGAATCATGTAGTAACCAAAAAAGTGTTAAACAAATCAAAATATATTTTATATTTGAGATTCATCAAAGTAGCTACCCTTTGCCTTGACGACAGCTTTGCACACTCTTGGCATTCTGTCAACCAGCTTCAAAAGCAAAGCTTCAGTATACAGACAAAGTAGAGTCGTAATTCAACGGCTGAAACACGAGACGTATGTGGCAGGGTCTACAGTCAATCACGGATTACAAAAAGAAAACCAGCCCCGTTGCGGACATCGTTGTCTTGCTCCCAGACAAATTAAACAACTTCTTTGCTCGCTTTGAGGACAATACAGTGCCACTGACACGGCCCGTTACCAAAGCCTGTGGGCTCTCCTTCTCCGTGGCGAATGTGAGTAAAACATTTAAACGTGTTAACCCTCGCAAGGCTGCCGGCCCAGACAGCATCCCTAGCCGTATCCTCAGAGCATGCGCATCCTAGACCCACTCCAATTTACTTACCGCCCCAATAGGTCCACAGATGATGCAATTGCCAGCACACTGCACACTGCCCTATCCCATCTGGACAGGAGGGATACCCATGTAAGAATGCTGTTCATTGACTACAGCTATACCATAGTACCCTCCAAACTTATCATTAAGCTCGAGACCCTGGGTTTCGTCCCCACCCTGTGCAACTGGGTCCTGGACTTTCTGACGGGCCGCCTCCAGGTGGTGAAGGTAGGAAACAACATCTCCACCCCGCTGATCCTCAACACTGGGGCCCCACAAGGGTGCGTTCTCAGCCCTCTCCTGTAATCCCTGTTCACCCATGACTGTGTGGCCATGCACGCCTCCAACTCAATCATAAAGTTTGCAGACGACACTACAGTGGTGGGTTTGATTACCAACAACGATGAGACGCCCTACAGGGAGGAGGTGAGGGCCCTCAGAGTGTGGTGTCAGGAAAATAACCTCTCACCCTCCTACTCTGTCTGCTATATTCTTTGTCTTTGCTCTTGTTTTCCATATTAGGATGTCGGTGGGCGGAGCCAGGAGGGCCGTCAGCGAAATGGGACACACCTGGGCCTGGGTGTGACCTGGGATAAATACACCTCTTCCCCATTCATTGAGGAGACTCTCTCCATGCAGACACACTGTTTGATTTTGGTTGTGGCATTTTTGTTGCTTGCTTTGGCATCTTTCAACACTCCTCCTTATCACATCTATACACACAACCACTCACTTACACTACTGATTACTGACTACACACACCATTGTTTATTTGTACATAGGTTACCTCAGTTAATAAATATATTTTTGTTATTCCTTAACTCCACGTTGTCTCCTTTTTTGATAAGGGCTTCGAGCCAGTTCGTGACAGTCAACAAAACAAAGGGGGTGATCGTGGACTTCAGGAAACAGCAGAGGAGCATCCCCCTTGCACATCGACGGGACAGTAGTGGAGAAGGTGAAAAGTTTTAAGTTCCTCGGCGTACACATCACGGGCAAACTGAAATGGTGCACCCACACAGACAGTGTGGTTAAGAAGGCGCAACAGCGTCTCTTCAACGTCAGGAGGCTGAAGAAATTTGGCTTGTCACCTAAAACACTCACAAACTTTTACAGATTCACAATTGAGAGCATCCTGTCGGGCTGTATCACCGCCTGGTACAGCAACTGCACCGCCCTCAAACGCAAGGCTCTCCATAGGGTAGTGTGGTCTGCACAACACATCACCGGAGGCAAACTACCTGCCCTCCAGGACACCTACAGCACCCGATGTCACAGGAAGGCCAAAAAGATCATCAAGGACAATAACCACCAGAGCCACTGCCTGTTCAAATCAAATCAAAGTTTATTTGTCACGTGCGCAGAATACAACAGGTGTAGGTAGAACTTACAGTGAAATGCTTACTTCCAGGCTCTAACCAATAGTGCAAAAAAGGTATTAGGTGAACAATATGTAAGTAAAGAAATAAAACAACAGTAAAAAGACAGGCTACATACAGTAGCGAGGCTATAAAAGTAGCGAGGCTACATACAGACACTGGTTAGTCAGGCTGATTGAGGTAGTATGTACATGTAGATATGGTTAATGTGACTATGTATATATATATATGCATATATTCACCCCGTTATCATCCAGAAGGCGAGGTCAGTACAGTTGCATCAAAGCTGGGACCAAGAGATTGAATAACAGCTTCTATCTCAAGGGGATAAGACTGTTAAACAGGCATCACTAACATAGAGAGGCTGCTGCCAACATACAGACTCAATCTCTAGCCACTTTAATAAATGGACTTAATAAAGGTATCACTAGTCACTTTAAATAACGTCACTTTAATAATGTTTACATATCCCACATTACTCATCTCATATGTGTCACGTTCCTGACCTTATTTCCTTTGTTTTGTCTTTGTTTAGTATGGTCAGGGCGTGAGTTGGGGTGGGCATTCTATGTTATGTGTTTCTATGTTGGGTTCATTTTCAATTAGCCTGATATGGTTCTCAATCAGGGGCAGGTGTTTTATGTTTCCTCTGATTGAGAACCATATTAAGGTAGGCTGTTCTCACTGTTTGTTTGTGGGTGATTGTTCCTGTGTCAGTGTTTGTGCCACACGGGACTGTTTTCGTTCGTTTCGTTTATTTCATTCGTGTGTTCCTTCCTGTTCGTGCGTTCATGTTATATGTTCACAAGTTCAGGTCTGTTCACGTCGTTTATTGTTTTGTAGTTTGTTTAAGAGTTTTTCCGTATTCGTCTTTCTTTAATAAACAAATATGTATTCAACCCACGCTGCGTTTTGGTCCGATCCATGCTCCTCAGACGAGGAGGAAAACGACCGTTACAATATGTATATACTGTTCTATACTATCTACTGCATCTTGCCTCTGCTGCACGGCCATCGCTCATCCATATATTTATATGGACATATTCTTATTCACCCCTTTACATTTGTGTGTATAAGGTAGTTGTTGTGAAATTGTTCGATTACTTGTTAGCAATTATTGCATAGTCGGAACTAGAAGCACAAGCATTTCGCTACACTCGCATTAACATCTGCTAACCATGTGTATGTGACCAATACAATTTGATTTGATTTTGATTTGACCTGGAATGCTTTTCCAACAGTCTTGAAGGAGTTCCCACATATGCTCAGCACTTGTTGGCTGATTTACCTTCACTCTCCGGTCTAACTGAGGCTGGGGGCTGCTGACAAACTGAAGGCAGAGAGCTAGTTGGGCAAAGAACCTAAAGCCTGGCGGAACAGCAGACTGAGGGCCGACTAGGGCTGTAGACAGTGAAACAAAAACAGTTGAAGGCTGGGAGCCTAGCACTGACAACTTTGCGCCTGACAGGGAGAACAACTCTGGACCTGACAGGGAAACTGTCTCTGGACCTGACAGGGAGAACCACTCTGAACCTGACAGAGAAACTGTCTCTGGGCCTGACAGGGAAACTGACTCTGAACCTGACAGTTAAAACGACTCTGAACCTGACAGGGAAACTGTCTCTGGGCCTGACAGGGAAACTGACTCTGGACCTGACAGGGAGAACAACTCTGGACCTGACAGGGAAACTGACTCTGGGCCTGACAGGGAAACTGACTCTGGACCTGACAGGGAGAACCGTCTCTGAACCTGACAGGGAAACTGTCTCTGGGCCTGACAGGGAAACTGACTCTGGACCTGACAGGGAGAACCACTCTGAACCTGACAGGGAAACTGTCTCTGGATCTGACAGGGAAACTGTCTCTGGACCTGACAGGGAGAACAACTCTGGACATGACAGAGAAACTGTCTCTGGGCCTGACAGGGAAACTGACTCTGGGCCTGACAGGGAGAACAACTCTGGACCTGACAGAGAAACTGACTCTAGGCTTGACAGGGAAACTGACTTTGGATTTGCCAGGTAAACTGATTCTGGGCCTGACAGGGAAACTGACTTTGGATTTGCCAGGGAAACTGATTCTGGGCCTGACAGGGAAACTGACTTTGGATTTTCCAGGGACACTGATTCTGGGCCTGAAGAGTAGGAGAGCTCTGGGCCTCCTGGAGAGACTGGTAACTCTGAGCCTAGTGGCAACAGCTGGCCAGCTGGGAGACTTGACCTCCCCAAGGGGCAGGATAATATTGACCTACCAGAAGGGGCAGGACACTCAAAGCCTACCTGAGGGGCAGAACACTCAAAGCCTACGTGAGGGGCAGGACACTGAAGGCTTAACAGGGAGCCGCGGAACTCTGAACCTACCAAGAAGGAGGGGAACTCTGATCCTACCGGGAAGGAAGGGAACTCTGACCTTACTGGGAAGGGAACTCCGACCCTATCATGGTGACGGGAACTCTGAGCCTATCCTGGATGCAGGTAACTCTGACCCTACCCGGAAGGAGGGGAACTTTGACCCTGTCGGGAAGAGAGGGAACTCTGACCCTACCGGGAAGCAAGGGAACTCTGACCCTACCGGAGAGGAATTGAACTCTGACCCTACCATGGGGGTATGGAGCTCTGACCCTATCGGGACGACAGGGAACTGGGTGTCTAGGACAAGGGGTACATTGGGGGTGACTTCTGGTGGTTCACCTGGGATGATGTCTAACGAGTCCCCCATGGAGAGGACTGGAGGATCCCCTGAGGTGAGGTCTGGAAGATCTGGAGGTATCGAGATAGTCAAGACTAGAGCTAGCAGGGTGCTAGCATGGGGCCAGCAGGGACCCCAGGCCTGGGACCAGCAGGTCCTACCAGGCAGGGACTGATGGGGCCAGCCCAGCAGGAGCGGGCTGAGTCCTTGGGGCTGCAGGCTGAACTTGAAATACCGGAAGGAGCTGATCCTACCAGGCCATGACTGGAGAGTTCCAACATCTGGGCTGTACTTAGCTGCAGGCTGTTGCTCCATCCTAGGAGCAGGCGAAGAATCCACCACTGGCTTGGACTCTGGGCCAGGAGCAGGGAGTGGCTTACGAGGGAGAGTCTTTGTGGCTGAAGGTTCCAGGGTAGCAGATCGTCGAACCTCAGGCACCCGAGTGTCTCTATCTTGACCAGTAGGGGCTCCTCATAGGGAGTAGAGGACAACTCCGCAATGGCAGCCAGAACAGCCCCGTGGCAGAGGCCCCTTTTTTTTAATACATTTTCGCCTATAATGACATTCCCAAATCTACCTGCCTGTAGCTCAGGACCTGAAGCAAGGATATGCATATTATTGATACCATTTGAAAGGAAACACTTTGAAGTTTGTGGAAATGTGAAATTAATGTAGGAGAATATAACACATTAGTTCTGGTGAAAGATAATACAAAGAATAAACCAAATGTTTTGTATATTTGTTTTGTATCATCATCTTTGAAATGCAAGAGAAAGGCCATAATGTATTATTCCATTCCAGGCTCAATTTAGATTATGGCCACTAGATGGCAGCAGTGTATGTGCAAAGTTTCATACTGATCTAATGAACCATTGCATTTTTATTTAAAATGTTGTACCAAGACTGCCCAAATGTGCCTAATTGGAATATTAATAGTTCATAACTGTGCACTCTCCTCAAACAATAGCATGGTCTTCTTTCACTGTAATAGCTTCTGTAAATTGGACAGTGCAGTTAGATTAACAAGAATTTAAGCTTTCTGACAATATCAGATATGTCTATGCCCTGGGAAATGTT
The DNA here is from genome assembly GCF_045679555.1 of Salvelinus alpinus. NCBI lineage: Eukaryota > Metazoa > Chordata > Actinopteri > Salmoniformes > Salmonidae > Salvelinus > Salvelinus alpinus. Next base: position 4,898,363 of record NC_092097.1, read on the forward strand.
CTTGTTACTTACAACCTCATGCTAATTGCTGGAGCGATGACGATCTGGTGAATAACTGGGACACCACGGGACATAGTGGAAGTCCCAACGGTCCTGTGGAGGTGATGAATGCTCTGGAGTAGTGACAATCAGGGGAGTAGCTGGGCCGTCTCGTGGAGCATCAATGATTACTCTAGCCGGGGGAGCCTAGAGCGATGGTGGTCAGGAGAGTAGAGGCGGTACCGATGCTCCCGCGGCAATAACCAGGCTGGGATGACCTAGAATACCCCCCCCCCCCCCCCCCCCCCGATCTTCCCTCTCATAGATCAGCTCCTCGTAGTCCCTCTGCAGCTCAACTTGTGAGGTTGTGGTCACTCTATGACCACTGAGAAGACCTGGATGAGGGCTGGTCAAAAGTACAATGAGGGAGGGGTGTAGGGCCTTGCAGCTCATCTTCCTCTGCGACGCGACAGATTCATGTGTGTGGTGTGGGTGGTGACACATGCTAGTATACTTGAGCTGTTTCTGACTTAAGTCCTGACCCTCTACAGGATGTCCTGTAAGAACAAGGCAGATGCTTCTCCTTTCAGGGGTTTTATTGTTTTTCCTTCTTCACCACCACACATTAGGCACTCACACACTTTAGTTTTGCCAGAAACATACTAGGACTTGACTTGCCTTGTCCCTTCGCTGCTCTGCCCCTCTGCCCTGCCTGTCCCTCCAGATAGGAATAGGTGTGTTAGAAACTGTGCCCTTCAGGTTAGAGGCCTTTTCGTGGACGTTAATATTTCCGTAAGAAATACTGGGTCGGCTGTAAAAAAGGTTGTGCCGCTTCCGTCCTCGCTAACCTAACTTTCCCTCACAGTCCCCTTAGTTTCCCTAGGTCCCACTAGTTTAGCTTCTCGGCCTACCTTAGCTGTCACTCACACATCATAGCACCTCCATTCCCAATCAATCAGAGTGCTTGAAAATGCACACGTGGACACTGCACCGGCCCACTCAGGTTAGAGTGTTATCGATCGTCTGAAGGGAAAAGACACGGTTTTTCTGAGGACTGTTCATTGTGGACATTAACACAAATAGCTGAATGTCGTGCGTGCATCGGAATGTAAGTTGCAGGGGGGTTCTTGTTGAGGGGTTACATGCTGTGTAATAATGGGCAATTACCACCAATTGCTGAAAGTTACATTGATAAGTTTGCCACTAGAGATTTTCTGATCTGCCCAGTGTCTAAAGGTCAGAAATGACGCTGTGCATGTGCATGCTCCAAGAACCATCTCGGAGATTCTAGAAGCTTGTCCACAGAAGCGCAACAAAACATTAAAAACAAGGCTACTATGGAAAGCGCTGCGGTAGCATGGGCATAGAGCAGACTGTTAACCAATGCAAGCTAGAGACAACAAACGTCTGCATAACAATTTGTGCAACCAATGCAGTAATGACACATATGGCAAATAGGCAATGAACTGTAGACAATATGCAGAACAGTATCGGAACACTAACGTTACAGAATAGTAACAGCTACACAGTAGGAAATATGTCTGCAAACGTATCAAACTCATTTGAAGCAATTTGTGGTATTTACCCATTATTACACAGCATGTAAACCCGCCCCCCAATTAGAACCCCATGCAACTTACATCTCAATGCACACACGACATTCAGGTATTCGTGTTCATGTCCACAATGAACAGTCCTCAGAAAAATGTGCGTCTTCTCCCTTCGGACGACGATAACACTCTAACACACTGTACATTCCCAAGCGCTCTTATTGGTTGGAGATGGAGGAGCTATGATTGGTGAGTGACAGCTAAGGTAGGCTGAGCAGTCAAACTAAGGGGACTGTGAAGGAAATTTAGGTAGAGAGGAGGGGAGCAGGACTGCCTTTTTTTTTTTACACACATGCACACGCACAAGAGCACACACACACACATACACACACACACACACACACACACACACACACACACACACACACACACACACACACACACACACACACACACACACACACACACACACACACACACACACACACACACACACACACACACACACACACACACACACACACACATTATACCACAATAGTGTTTGCCACCTCCCTGTTCACCCTCAGGACTCCACGTGCTTGCCCTATCTCCCCCTTGCACCCCTGTACTCCACCTAGCTCTGTTTGACAGACACCACATCAACATGACTGCAGTAGGTCAGAGGTAGGTCTGTTTCTGCACACAGAAACACAGCTCACACAGCTCCGTGTATGTCTCGGGCATCTCAAAGCAATAAAGTAATGAGTCCCATGGTAGTCCGGCGGAGAACCCTCCTAAATTGGTAATGTGTGTGTGTTGAATGCTCCAGCATGGGTAATGATGAAGGCTGGGCATGTGGAAATGGCCAGGGCCTCCCTAGTAGTTTCCCTACATGTCAGTCATAGCAGAGTAGTTGAGCTGCCTGGCATCTTTTATTTATGACATAAGTCATACAGCTGTTCGTATTGCATGTCTGCCTTCCGTCGAACAATGGTATTGTGTCACTGGTAAAAGAGAGCCTTTGTGTGTGTGTGTGTGTGTGTGTGTGTGTGTGTGTGTGTGTGTGTGTGTGTGTGTGTGTGTGTGTGTGTGTGTGTGTGTGTGTGTGTGTGTGTGTGTTAACACGTGTGCATGCGTGCCTGTTCGTGTGCGCGTGTGTCTGCGACGTGCACAAATGCACGTGTTTTCAACAACACTCATTGGGTTTGTCCTCACCCTTGCTACTCAGCCGCTCGTCTCTCTCCCAGCAACTATGTTAGCCTAAGGCAATGCGATTGCATTGCAGATGACAGCGTGCCACTGTGTAGGGACTGGGAATAGTAAAATGGCAAACAACGTGCCCGATCTAAAGTTCATCACTGCTGGATGATTGTTTATATGAACAATCAATAGGACAGATCTTAGCACATCGGTGAAGGACTTCCCTCACGCTCGTTCTGCAATTGCAGGGGCACAGATAAACATGAATAAAGGCTCCCAAAAACACCCGAACATGTCCTTTAGGAAACGGCCAAGTTCTCAGTATAGCGATGCAGGTCTTTAGATGTTGCACACACGCAATTCAATTGTGTCATTCCAAACTTTATCCGCAATGTTATATTCCTTTTGCTGTTGGACTCGAGCAATACATTTCCATGTGTGGGCACGTGTATGCGTTCTCGTATCAGCACACTGGGAAGGAGAAAGCCGGTACATGCTCACCCACGTAAATGCACCGCTCGAGTCCAACTAAATGTAATATAACGTTGCGGATCAAGTTCGGAATGACTTCCTTTCGTATGTACAACATCTAAAGGCCCGCATTACTATACCGAGAGTGTTGCCGTTTCTAAAAGGGTGTTTTTGGAGCCCTTGTTCATGTTTTCACTCTGCCCCTCGTACTGGAGAACGAGCAAGAGGAATTCTATTGCTGCTGGGGGTAAGTATCTCAAACAAAAAGTAACTGGACACCTCTCTAACATGTCATTTTACATGAAGAAATTTGACCACCCAAAAAAGTGAACTTGTCCTTTAAACTTCACATGACATCATTTGAAACGCTGCCATTTTGATGGAAGGAGGAGCGACAGGACCTTGACCACAGTCTTGAGTTTAGACCAGAGGGGAGAGTTTAGATCATATTTCCTCTTCAATACATCAAATTATTCTTTACATTCCTCTACGATATTATACTTTTCTAATCCCCCTTACCCTTGATATGATATTATCCTCTCTGTAATATAACTATTATTCGAGAATTAGAATGTTGATTAGCATCTCATCAAACATGAGTTCCTTCCTCACTGAAACACCATGAATGGAATCATGACAGTTCCAACACCTACAACAGGCGGAGTTTCTCCTCTCCACCTCCCTGCTCTGTACCGCAAGCTGTCTGGGTGCCACTCAGTACTCACTGTCAACCTGCTCTTAACACGCGTCTGGATCTGGATCTCTCTCTATCCCCCAGGGGAATCCTCACCTGCTGCCAACTTCAGGGGGATTTGAATATAAAAAATCTGTTCTGAATAACTGGAGAGGAGGGAAAGAGAGCGAGGGAGGCAGGTAGGGAGAGGAGAGGAGGAGGAGGGAGAGAAGGTGTTGTCATCAAAAAAGAGGGAGGATGATAGTTTAAACTAAAATGCTTCCTAACGAGATCCCAGGTTGTCTGAAACCCACTCCTACTCTCCCAGCTGAGGGAAATGTGGGGAAGGTGTGTGTGTGTGTGTGTGTGTGTGTGTTTGTGTTTGTGTTTGTGTGTGTGTGTGTGTAACACACCGAGGACCTCATTAACTGCCACAGTGTAGACCAACATAGACCCGATAACCTGGCCTCTCTCCCTTCCATCCCCCCTCCTTCTACCTTTTTGTTCTCTTATCCAAATGAAGGACCTGAGCACTGACTGCACTCCAGTCCAGAGAAGAAGAGAATGCATGCTAATGACTGTGTGTGTGTGTGTGTGTGTGTGTGTGTGTGTGTGTGTGTGTGTGTGTGTGTGTGTGTGTGTGTGTGTGTGTGTGTGTGTGTGTGTGTGTGTGTGTGTGTGTGTGTGTGTGTGTGTGTGTGTGTGTGTGTGTGTGTGTGTGTGTGTGTGTGTGTGTGGTTGTGGTTGTAACGGTGGGGGAGTATCTTTTGCATCCCTTTGACTCCTTCAACCTCCAACATGCTTAGTGGTTAGTTTATATTCTGTCCTGCATTCAGTGAGCTGTGTTTTTCCATCATAATACATATATGTATGCCATCCATTTTAGTAGGAGAGGAGGACAATAAGCTCTGTAACCAACACAACGTCAAAAGGAAAAATAGAGTCTGTTTTTGCTTTGGTACTATTTTTACCAGTAGGTGGTACATTTTCACAACTCTTAGTACAAAACTCCAAACTGGTCACACTTATAACGCAGCCAATGGCAGGTTCATTCAAAACCTGTCATTGTGCATTCATTTGGATTCTAAACATCTTCCACCACACAACCATTGATTAGAAATATAAATTCATTGTGAAATAAAATGAGAATCACCAAAACACGACATAATGATATCTTTTCAATTTAGTCGTCTTAACTACCAGATAATCCAATAGCAAACAATGCAAGATACGTGTTTCAAATCGCCCTTAGAACTGCTGAAAGTAATAGTGTAGGGCTGTAGTCGAGCAGGTTGAGAGCTTCAAGTTCCTTGGTGTCCACATCACCAACAAACTCTCATGGTCCAAACAAACAAAGACAGTCGTGAAGAAGGCATGACAAAGCCTATTCCCCCTCAGGAGACTGAAAAGATTTGGCATGGGTCCTCAGATCCTAAAAAAGTTCTACAGCTGCACCATCGAGAGCATCCTGACTGGTTGCATCACTGCCTGGTATGGCAACTGCTTGGCCTCCGACCGCAAGGCACTACAGAGGGTAGTGCGCACAGCCCAGTACATCCCTGGGGCCAAGCTTCCTGCCATTCAGAACCTCTATACCAGGCGGTGTCAGAGGAAGGCCCTAAAAATTGCCAAAGACTCCAGTCACCCTAGTTCATAGACTGTTCTTTCTGCTACCGCACGGCAAGTGGTGCCGGAGCGCCAAGTCCAAAAGGCTTCTTAACAGCTCCTTCCCCCAAGCCATAAGACTCCTGAACAGCTAATCAAAGGGCTACTCAGACCCCTCTTTTACGCTGCTGCTACTCTCTGTTTATTATCTATGCATAGTCACTTTAACTCTACCTACATGTACATATTACCTCAATTACCTCGACTAACCAGTGCCCCCACACATTGACTCTGTACTGGTACCCCCTGTATATAGCCTCGCTATTGTTATTTTACTGCTGCTGTTTAATTATTTGTTACTTTTATTTAAAAAAAATTACTTATCTATTTTTTACTTAAACACTTATTTTTTCTTAAAACTTTTTAAAGCATTGTTGGTTAAGGGCTTGTAAGTAAGCATTTCATTTTAAGGTCTCCACCTGTTGTATTCGGTGCATGTGACAAATACATTTTGATTTTGATTAGATTTGATACAGTACTGTAAATTACAATAGATTGCACAGTTTTCACATTAGGCAATACACTTACACTACCCCAAAAATTGTACAGAAAATCTATCATTTCCACAATATCTATCCAATGTGTAATCAAAGGTATGATCAATGAAGACATCCTCTACAATCATTCATGCCAATTAAATATTACATTTTTCAGATATAATTGCAACATAGGTGTACTGTAAGCATTTCACTGTAAGGTCTGCATCATAAATTCTCATCCACATCACAGTGAATGTCCTCATTGTCCTCACATGCACCGCTGGAAAAATCTTTTGGCATGGCGAATCCAAGCTTGACATTGGTCTGCATTGATGTCGTCGCATGCCTCATTCATGGCCAGAAGGAGGATGGCACGCTCATGGAGATGGCGATAGTACACCTTCCACCTCTGTGATGAAAAAAATCCTCAATAGGGTTGAGGAAAGGAGAGTATGAGGGCAGGTGTAGGGTCATGAATCAGGGATGGGCCCGAAACCATGCCTGAACCACCTCTGCATGGTGGAACCTGACAATGTCCCACACAATGACATAGGTGACTCCCTTCCCCTTGACAGGCCTGCTCCATTTCATTGAGAAACACAATGAGGTGTGCAGCAATGTAGGATCCAAGTAATGGCCTACATACCACCACACCATCTTCAGTGATAGCTGTGCACATATAGAGGTTTCCCCCACGTTGTCCAGGCGTTGACTTTTGGCCAGTTTAAAGCCCGCTTCATTAACAAACCTGTACTTGTGATGGTTCACAGCAGCATCAAGCACCATCATCCTCTAAAAATATATTTTGGTTTGTTGTTTTTACAGTTTAGGTCCAATATGATATTGTGAAATATCATGTGCATCAAATAGTAACAGTAATACAGTATATAGTACCTGAACATACTCGGTCCGCAGTTGTTACACCCGGTCGTTGTTTCTCTCAAAAGGCACCAGGTAAATGTGTTTCGTAGATACCTGGTGCCTATTCAAAAGGCAGGTGATTGTTGGTAGGCTGATGGATGCCACATTTTCAAAGGTTTTGGACAGCCGTGTGTTATTCCTGGCCCTCACCATTTCGACCACTGCCCACTCCTGCTGGTCGGTCAGAGCCCCCCGGCACGGCCACCACCATGGGGTCTTCTGTCAATTCTGAGGGTAGAACAGTAAGAATACTGTAACATGTTTGATGGATTTACATGCATTACAATATGTAATTTACTGTAAATGTAACGGTAAAGCATAGCGCTTATCCTGCAGACTTACTGGTTTTCTTGGCAAAATGTTCTCATGATCGAAATGACAGTTGATCTTTTCAGATTGGGGTGAACTAATCTGGCAGCCTCTGCCATGGTAAGGCTTCTGTTTACCACATGGTCAACGACGATGGCCCGGACTTCATTAGACACAACAGTCCCCTGCCGTCATCCTCCCTCTCGCTGATGTCCACCTCTCAGACGGGGCCCATGCCCACCTCTTTGACCTCTTTGATGGGAACCATGCCCACTTCTCTGAATGGCCCCTTGTCCACCAGCTCTTTCGTTTCTTCCTCTCTCTTGCTGTCTATCCTGCTCCATGTTGAAAGAAATTGCAAGTGTTCACACACACCCTTTTATATGGTGACCAATTGTGGTTACCACTATGTGAAATCAATTAACAATATGGAGTAGTCATTATGTATGGTTTTCATGTATCACATATGTAATTTAGATGTTTATACTTTATAGTAGTCCATATATAGTAGACAAACCAGATTAACATCTATAGGTTTACCAAACGGTTAAGTGATGAACCATTAAGTGCAGGTGGATTAAGTGATGGTCAAATGCATTTAAACACATGAGAAGAGAAAGGCAATTACTATATATGAAAGACATTTGTAGATGAAACACTGATTAGGTTCGTTAAAACAATTACTGTATGATTTTGTGTGTTGTACTTAGTCAATTGAAAATATGCTTAAAGTAAAAACTATATGCCAGTTTCGTACTAAGAATTGTGAAATTCTACCACACTTGTGAAAATAGCACCAAAGCGATAAAAAAACCTGTAACATTTACATTTTTGTCATTTAGACTGAACAAAAAAGTTAACGCAACATGCTACAATTTCAAAGACTTTACTGAGTTACAGTCATATAATGAAATCAGTAAATTGAAAAATTCAATAGGCCCTAATCTATGGATTTCACATGACTGGGCAGGGGCGTAGCCATGCGTAGCCAGCCAATCAGAATTAGTTCATTAGTTTTACCCCACAAAATGGCTTTATTAAAGACAGACCCCCCCCCCCCCCCCCCCGTGGCTGCGGTTGTGAGGCCGGTTGGATGTTCTGCCAAATTCTCTAAAACGTTGTTGGAGGCGGCTTATGGTAGAGAAATCAACATAAAATGATCTGGCAACAGCTCTGGTGGACATTCATGCAGTCAGCACGCCAATTGCACTCTCCCTCCCTCAAAACGTGAGACATCTGTGGGATTGTGTTGTGTGACTAAACTGCACATTTTAGAGTGGCCTTTTATTGTGCCCAGTACAAGGTGCACCTGTGTAATGATAATGCTGTTTAATCAGCTTTTTGATATACTACACCTATCAGGTGGATGGATTATCTTGGCAAAGGAGAAACGCTCACTAACAGGGATGCAAACACATTGTTCACAACATTTTAGAGAAATCATATCAAAATCAAATCACATTGTATTTGTCAAATGCACAGAATACAACAGCTATATACAGGGGGAACCGGTACAGAGTCAATGTGCTTGGGCACAGGTTAGTCGAGGTAATTGAGGCAATATGTACATGTAGGTAGGGGTAAACTGACTATGCATGGATAATAAACAGAGAGCAGCAGGGGGGGCAATGCAAGTAGTGAAGGTAGCCATTTGATTAGCTGTTCAGGAGTCTTATGGCTTGGGGGTAGAAGCTTTTAACTTCTACTTGGTACTCATCCCGGATCCGGGAGCACCCTCATCAGTAAAAAAGCTCACTAGCATAGCCTAGCATAGCGCCACAAGTAAATACTAGCATCTAAATATCATGAAATCACAAGTCCAAGACACCAGATGAAAGATACACATCTTGTGAATCCAGCCATCATTTCTGATTTTTAAAATGTTTTACAGGGAAGACACAATATGTATTTCTATTAGCTAACCACGATAGCAAAAGACTCAACTTTTTTTTCCCACCATTTTTTTACTGCATAGGTAGCTATCACAAATTCGACCAAATAAAGATATAAATAGTCACTAACCAAGAAACAACTTAATCAGATGACAGTCTGATAACATATTTATTGTATAGCATATGTTTTGTTCGAAAAATGTGCATATTCCAGGTATAAATCATAGTTTTACATTGCAGCCACCATCACAAAATCTCACCAAAGCAGCTAGAATAACTACAGAGACCAACGTGAATTACCTAAATACTCATCATAAAACATTTATGAAAATACACAGCGTACAGCAAATGAAAAGACAAACATCTTGTGAATCCAGACAATATTTCAGATTATTTAAGTGTTTTACAGCGAAAACACAATATAGTATTATATTAGCTTACTACAATAGCCAACCACACAGCAGCATTGATTCATGCACGTTATCGATAGCGAATAAACCAGCAAAAGAAATAAAAATTTTCACTAACCTTCTCAAAACTTCATCAGATGACAGTCCTATAACATCATATTACACAATACATATATGGTTTGTTCGAAAATGTGCATATTTAGCGGCACAAATCGTGGTTATACAATGAGAATAGTAGCCAAACTGCAAACAAAATGTCGGGAGAAATCTTGGGAGAGGCACCTAATCTAATCAATAACTAATCATAAACTTGACTAAAAAATACAGGTTGGACAGCAAATGAAAGATACATTAGTTCTTAATGCAACCGCTGTGTTAGATTTTTAAAATTAACGTTACTACGACATACAGCGTGCGTTAAAGCGAGACCGCACCGAAATTAATGGCGGAATAATAGTTTAAGATTTTTCAACAGAACAACGAATTAACATCATAAATAGTTCTTACTATTTGATGAGCTTCCATCAGAATCTTGTGCAAGTTGTCCTTTGTCCAGAATAATCGTTGCTCGGTTGTAGATTGTCGTCTTCAACTTTGGAATTAGCAGCAAACATTAGCCATGTGGCGCAAACATGTCCAACTCACCATAACGCAGCACGAATAAAATACCGAAAATCGCAATATACTGATATAAACTGACATAACTCGGTTTAAAATAACTACATTATGATGTTTTTAACACCTATATCGAATAAAATCAGAGCCGGATATATCTAACGCCTATAACGAGAGCTTTTCAGAATGCAATCCTGAGGTCTGTCTTGCGCCATGACGAACGTTGAAAAGACTGCACACCCGGTTCCAAGAGCTTTTGTACGGCCTCAGATCTACCTAGACACCCCATTCCAATTCTCACTGCTTACTGACATCTAGGGGAAGGCGTATGCAGTGCATGTCGACCCATAGATTACATGCAAATTAATAAACTGACCCTGGAACAGAGTGCCCGATTTCAGATTTCTCACTTCCTGACAGGAAGTTTGCTGCAAAATGAGTTCTGTTTTACTTACAGATATAATTCAAACGGTTTTAGAAACTAGAGAGTTTTTTCTATCCAATAGTAATAATAATATGCATATTGTACGAGCAAGAATTGAGTACGAGGCAGTTCAATTTGGGAACTAATTTTTACAAAGTCGAAATGGCGCCCCCCTATTGAGAAAAGGTTGGAGCCTTTTGGACGTAGCCTTGGCACTCCGGGACCGCTTGCCGTGCGGTAGCAGAAAGAACAGTCTATGAACTAGGGTGACTGGAGTCTTTGGCAATTTTTAGGGCCTTCCTCTGACACCGCCTGGGATAGAGGTCCTGGATGGCAAGAAGCTTGGCCCCAGTGATGTACTGGGCCCTACGCACTACCCTCTGTAGTGCTTTGCGGTTGGAGGTCAACCAGTTGCCATACCAGGCAGTGATTCAACCAGTCAGGATGCTCTCAATGGTGCAGCTGTAGAACTTTTAAGATCTGAGGACCCATGCCAAATCTTTTCAGTCTCCTGAGGGGGAATAGGCGTTGTCGTGCCCTCTTCACGACTGTCTTGGTTTGTTTTGACCATAATAGTTTATTGGTGATGTGGACACCAAGGAACTTGAAGATCTCAAACTGCTCCACTACAGCCATGTCAATGAGAATGGGAAAGTGCTCTGTCCTCCTTTTCCTGTCATCCACAATCATCTCCTTTGTCTTGATCACGTTGAGGGAGAGGTTGTTATCCTGGCACCACACTACCAGGTCTCTGACCTCCTACCTATAGACTGTCTTCAGCAAATTTAATGATGGTGTTGGAGTCGTACTTGGCCATGCAATCACGGGTGAACAGGCAGTACAGGAGGGGACTCAGCACGCACCCCTGAAGGGCCCCTGTGTTGGGGATCAGTGTGGCAGATGTGTTGTTACCTACCCTTACCACCTGGGGGCTGCCCATCAGGAAGTCCAGGATCCAGTTGCAGAGGGAGGTGTTTAGTCCCAGGGTCCTTAGCTTAGAAATGAGCTTTGAGGGCTCTATGGTGTTGAACACTGAGCTGAAGTCACGTAGGTGTTCCTTTTGTCCAGGTGGGAAATAGCAGTGTGGAGTGCAATAGAGATTGCATCATCTGTGGATCTGTTGGGGTGGTATGCAAATTGGAGTGGGTCTAGGGTTTCTGGGATAATGGTGTTTATGTGAACCTTGACCAGTCATTTAGGCAGGTTACCTTGGTGTTCTTGGGAACAGGGACTATGGCGGTCTGCTTGAAACATGTTGGTATTCCAGACTATGTCAGGGACAGGTAGACAATGTCAGTGAAGACACTTGCCAGTTGGTCAGCGCATGCTCTGAGTACACATCCTGGTAATCCATCTGGTCCTGCGGCCTTGTGAACGCTGACCTGTTTAAAGGTCATACTCACATCGGCTATGGCGAGCGTGATCACACAGTTGTCCGGAACAGCTGATGCTCTCATGCATGCTTCAGTGTTGCTTGCTTCGAAGTGAGCATAGAAGTTATTTAGCTCGTCTGGTAGGCTCATGTCACTGGGCAACTCGCGGCTGTGCTTCCCTTTGTTGTCCATAATAGATTGCAAGCCCTGACACATCTGACAGATATTGGAGCCGGTGTAGTACTATTCAATCTTAGTCCATTTTTAATGCTTTGCCTGTTTGATGGTTCATCGGAGGGCATAGCGGGATTTCTTATAAGCGTCCGGGTTAGAGTCCCGCTCCTTAAAAGCGGCAGCTCTACCCTTTAGCTCAGTATGGATGTTGCCTGTAAACCATGGCTTCTGGTTGGGGTATGTATGTACGGTCACTGTGCGGACGACATCATCAATGCACTTATTGATGAAGCCAGTGGTGATGTAGTGTACTCCTCAATGCCATCGGAAGAATTCCAAAACATATTCCAGTCTGTGCTTGCAAATCCGTCCTGTAGATTAGCATCTGCGTCATCTGACCGCTTTCGTATTGAGCGAGTCACTGGTACTTTCTGCTTTATTTTTTGCTTATAAGCAGGAATCAAGAGGATAGAGTTATGGTCAGATTTGCCAAACAGACGTTGAGGGAGAGCTTTGTACGCGTCTCAGTGTGTGGAGTAAAGGTGGTCTAGAGTTTTTTCCCTCTGGTCGCACATATAAAATCTGGTAGAAATGAGGTAAAACGGATTTAAGTTTCCCTGCATTAAAGTCCCCAGCCTCTAGGAGTGCCGCCTCTGGATGAGCATTTTCTTGTTGTCTTATGGCCTTATACAGCTCGTTGAGTGCCGTCTTAGTGCCAGCATCGGTTTGTGGTGGTAAATAGACAGCTACGAAGAATATACATCAAAACTATCTTGGTAAATAGCTTACCATGAGATACTCTACCTCAGGCTTGCAAAACCTAGAGACTTCCTTAATACTAGATTTTGTTTACCAGCTGTTATTTACAAATAGACAGACCCTTGTCTTACCGGAGGCAGCTGTTCTATCTTGCTGATGGACTGAAAACCCAGCCAGCTGTATGTTATCCATGTTGTCGTTCAGCCACGACTCAGTGAAACATAAGACATTACAATTTGTAATGGCCCGTTGATAGGATAGTCTTGATCGGAACTCATTCATTTTATTATCCAGTGATTGCACGTTGACTAATAGGACTGATGGTAAAGGCAGATTACTCACTTGCCGTCGGATCCTTACAAGGCACCCCGACCTACGTCCCCGATATCTTCGTCTGTTCTTCATGCGAATGACGGGGATTTGGGCCTTGTCGTGTGTCTGAGGTAAATCCTTTGCGTCCGATTCGTTAAAGAAAAAAATCTTGAAAATCTTGAAAATAAGCTTTTTGTGCATATGGAACATTTCTGGGATCTTTTATTTCAGCTCATGAAACATGGGACCAACACTTTACATGTTGTGTTTATATTTCTGTTCAGTATAGCTGATTCTCTTTTCCAGAGCGACTTAGAGTTAGTGCATTCAACTTAAGATAGCAAGATATGACAACCACATATTAAAAAAAATGTATTCCTTCATTACGAAGTTTCTCTATTATTTTCCCTTTGTTTTTTAACTTTCCCTTGCAATTAAAATCTCCCTGTGCTCTGGCTCTCTAACATGTTTAATTGGTTGTGCCATCTTGATGTCTAGTGTTAAAAAATTTGTGTGAAAGATGAGAAGATAAAAAACATTTCTCTAATGTTTGGAGGATCGTTAGCGGTGTTTTCTGTGGTTAACGTGTGAGGTTGAATTGATGATAGTCTCTATGATTCATTATACTCTGGTTACACTACCCTGCTGTTTAGTCACTTTTACAAAACCAACACGACTTCTTACAAGTGGTTAATCAGCCAATGTATTTGTATCAATGCCCTGCACAACCAACTAGTGTCACAGCATTTAGATCCTTAACATTAGGACACAACCAAGGAGCTGATAGCATTGTGAGTCTAACTTACTTTACATCAGGTGGACAAATTAACCAACAGGGATGCTGTTTGTTTGATCAGTTAAAACTGTAGTGAGTGCAATCTGCATGTTCAGTTGCAGGACTAGGAGCCTAGAAAGAATGACCTAATACTATTGCTATTAGTCTAGAGTCTGTGGGTAATTGTGATGTCTTCATGGTGCCATGGCATGGAGGTCTAGTGTTCCTAGTGCGAGTGGGTCTCTCTCCCACTAGACCAGGCCGCGTTGTTGGTCTGAGTGGGTCCATGGCCCCCTCTCTGGTCCCTGGGGATAATGAGTATCTTGCTGTGGGAGAGGAGCTGGAGCCCTTGGGGAGGTTCACACTAATCAGAGAGGTGTGAAGGCCTTAGCCAGGCCTGTCTAACTCGACCACCTCATTAAGGGGGAAACGGAACTTTATGTACGTGAATGGAACTTTATTCCCTTTTTTTTGCACTTTTATCTTGAATTTAAGCATGGGTGGATTTGGCAGTGTCAGAAAGGGGCGTGTTTGGGGCGGAGATCAAAGAGATGGAGGTGTGGCGGAGTTGTGTCATCTTTTAAACTTGACTTAATTCCCTAATAATTCCACCGCCTTTATGTGTGAGGAAACCGTGAATGAGGTCGAGCGAACCTGCCGCTTCCAAGTGGGAAAAGCATATCCTTTTTCGCAATAGAAATAACAGCATTCCCCATGCACTGTAATTTATACGTTGATATGATAAGAGCTATTGGTAAGAGCTAGGTAAACTAGAAAAGTACATTTTCTGAAGGAAACGTGTTGTGCTTCCTAGCTTGTTACAAAGTGTTTATGGTTGTGAAATAAGTTATAGTAATGGTAGTGACTGGTTATAATTGAAAAAGTAGGTAGATGGAAAGATTGAATGAATGAACAGGATAAGATAGGATAGCCTCAACATGTGAAAGTTGGTTTGGTTTCTTTAACCTTGAACGGTTCAAGAGTTACTGTTGGTGAGTTATTTTGCAAATGTAGGCAAATGTATATAGTTGTAGTTGATAAATATTTGAAAGAATTTGATTTTAGAATAGCCTGAATCTTTTAAGTCGGTCTTGTAGCTTCATTGGCCAAGGAGTAGAACCATTTTGTATAGCTACCTCTGTATGAAACCCATGTTAAGTTATGCACATTTGTAATGGTTATAGTTCAAAACGTATATATAGTATCAAAACTCTGAATGCAAACAATCTAAGTTGGCGTCAGTCTGAGCATCTCAACGATAGTTTGACATTGATAGCTTAAACAGCGTAAGAACTGTAGTAAATCCAAATACTTCCCATTCAAGCCTATGGAGCTTTTATGACCATTTAAAATGGTTATTGTTAAAAACGTATAAATAGTATTAAAATTCTGAATGCATTCATTCTAAGTACAGTGGTTCTTCCTTTAAAAGTTTTGAACTTATGCCATGACCGTTTGTGGTAGATGGTGGCAGATTGCGGTAAATTGCATCAGTCTGGCAACTATGGGTGACACTTAAATAACGTGCCATAGAATTCTGCGGCACCCCGCAAGCTGTGCTGCAGTACACCGCAACTTTTAAAGGAAGAACCACTGTAAGGTCAGTTTAAACATCTCAATACCATTTAAGTCGATGGGCCTTTTTTTGCCAATTAAATGTATTGAGTGCTCATTTAAAATGGTTATAGTTCAAAAGTATAAGTTCAAAAGTATGTTATAAAAATTCAGAATGCGAGCAATCTAAGTTGAGTCCGCCTGAACATCTCAACGTTGGTTTGGTGTTGATAGCTTAAACGGCATAAGGAGTTGCGTGGCCAAATTTTCCCGATTGAAGTCTATGGCCCTTTCATTGCCATTGAAATGCATTGTGAGCTCATTTAAATACTGTTGAAGCACAAAAAATATGAATGATATAAAAAAATGTTTTTATTGCATGGCCTTGCAAGGCTTGAATTTGAGGACGCAAGCCAAAATGAAGGATGAAGGCAAAAATGAAGGCAAATTTTAATGTTGACTACTACATGTACCAATTCAACAACAAACCGTCTCTTGTTGTCAAATTTACTGGGGTCAGCAAATCTCTTATTGTCAAATTGACTGATCTGCTGACTGGTCAGTTGCGCTCTGTAATGATTTAATCATATGCCCCAACTTTTCCTGTCATCAAGGCAAAGGGTGGCTAATTTGAAGAATCTCAAATATAAAATATATATGTGTTTAACAATTTTTGGGTTACTACATGATTCCATGTGTGTATTTCATAGTTTTGATGTATTTAATATTATTCTACAATGTAGAAAATATTACAAATAAAGAAAAACACTAGAATTAGTAGGTGTGTCCAAACTATTGACTGGTACTGTATATATACAGTTGAAGTCAAAAGTTTACATACACTTAGGTTGGAGTCATTAAAACTGGTTTTTCAACCACTCCACAAATTTCGTGTTAACAAACTATAGTTTTGGCAAGTCGGTTAGGACATCTACATTGTGCATGACACAAGTAATTTTTCCAACAATTTGCACTTTTTCGCACCAAAGTACGTTCATCTCTAGGAGACAGAATGCGTCTCCTTCCTGAGCAGTATGACGGCTGTGGTCCCATGGTGTTTATACTCGCGTGCTATTTTTTGTACAGATGAATGTGGTACCTTCAGGCGTTTAGAAATTGCTCCCAAGGATGAACCAGACTTGTGGAGGTCTACAATTTATTTTCTGGGGTCTTGGCTGATTTCTTTTGATTTTCCCATGATGTCAAGCAAAGAGGCACTGAGTTTGAAGGTAGGCCTTGAAATACATCTACAGGTACACCTCAAATTGACTCAAAGGATGTCAATTAGCCTATCAAAAGCTTCTAAAGCAATGACATCATTTTCTGGAATTTTCCAAGCTGTTTGAAGGCACAGTCAACTTAGTGTATGTAAACTGGAATTGTGATACAGTGAATTATAAGTGAAATAATCTGTCTGTAAACAATTGTTGGAAAAATTACTTGTGTTATGCACAAAGTAGATGTCCTAACAGACTTGTCAAAACTATAGTTTGTTTTAATGACTCCAACCTAAGTGTATGTAAACTACTGACTTCAACTGTATAATAATATATGAATAATACTATATTGGCTAACTGAATTAGCCAACTTTTATTTATTTCCTTTAAAAATGCTGTCAGTCCTTGTGGTTGTGGCTGAGGGTCAAGTAATAGTGGATATTATTTAATGAAGGCCAAATACAAATTGTAGTAAACATTAAAAGGAACATGTAGGCTTATTAAACCATTATGGAGCTCATTATGGAGCTCAAACTGTTACCTTGAACTTGATGCACAGCGCAAGACTTGGCACTTGCCATCACACAGTTCCATGGTCAGTGTTGGCAATTGGGGTATATTTATTAGTACATACTAATGTACACTATTCTCTATATTATAATTATAGGCCTATTGTAGGCTACACTAGGCCTACTTCCAACGTCACCATTGATGAATTGAATGTGGCAACTTTCAGAATGAATCAAACCACCTTTTTTTTGTTTGTGATTCATAAGATTCATGATGATTCCCTAAACATAAACAACGTGTGAAATCAGAGTGTTTTTAAATGGAGACAAATATGCATATGTTTTCATGGCTAATATCTCTCCGGGAAGAAGAAGGGCGGAGGTGTATGTTCCATGATTAACTACTCATGGTGTGATTGTGATAACATAGAGGAACTCAAGTCCATTTGTTCACCCGACCTAGAATACCTCACAATCAAATGCCGACCGTATTACCTCCCAAGAGAATTCTCTTTGGTTACAGTCACAGCCGTGTATATCCCCCCTCAAGCCAATACCATGATGGCCCTCAAAGAACTTCACTGTACTTTATGCAAACTGGAAACCACATATCCTGAGGCCGCATTTATTGTATCTGGGGATTTTAACAAAGCAAATTTGAGGATAACACTACCTAAGTTCTATCAACACATTGACTGTAGTACTTGCACTGCTAAAACAATCGACCACTGCTACTCCAACTTCAGGGATGCCTACAAGGCCCTCCTCCAAATCTGATCACGACTCCATTTTGATCCTCCCTTCCTATAGGTAGAAACTCAAACAGGAAGTACCCGTGCTGAGGACTATTCAATGCTGGTCTGACCAATAAGAATCCACGCTTCAATATTGTTTTGATCACAATCTTGAACATATCATGGGATACGCTCCAGGTAGCCTCTATGAATAACATTGGCTGGAGTGTTTAAGGACATATTCAATCTCTCCCTATCCCAGTCTGCTGTCCCCACATGCTTCAAGATGTCCACCATTGTTCCTGTACCCATGAAAGCAAAGGTAACTGAACTAAATGACTATCGCCCCGTAGCACTCACTTCTGTCATCATTAATTGCTTTGAGAGACTAGTCAAGGATCATATCATCTCTACCTTACCTGTCCCCCTAGACCCACTTCAATTTGCTTACTGCCCCAATAGATCCACAGACGATTCAATCGCCATAGTACTGCACACTGCCCTATCCCTTCTGGACAAGAGGGATACCTATGTAAGAATGCTGTTCATTGACTATAGCTCAGCATTCAACATCATAGTATCCTCCAAGCTCATCATTAAGCTTGGGGCCCTGGGTCTGAACCCCGCACTGTGCAACTGGGTCCTGGACTTCCTGACTGTAGTATGCCTGATTACCAACAATGACGAGACAGCCTAGAGGGAGGAAGTGAGGGCCCTGGGAGTGTGGTGCCAGGAAAATAACCTCTCACTCAACATCAACAAAGCAAAGGAGTTGATCGTGGACTTCAGGAAACAGCAGAGGGAGCACCATATCGAGGGGACCGCAGTGGAGAAGGTGGAAAGCTTCAAGTTCCTCAGCGTACAAATCACTGACAAACTGACATGGTCCACCCACACAGACAGTGTGGTGAAGAAGGCGCAACAGCGCCTCTACAACCTCAGGAGGCTGAAGAAATTTGGCTTGGCACCTAAAACCCTCACAAACATTTACAGATGCACAATTGAGAGCATCCTGTCGGGCTGTATCACAGCTTGGTACAGCAACTGCACCGCCCACAAATGCAGGGCTCTCCAGAGGGTGCATCACCGGGGGCAAACTACCTGCCTTCCAGGACACCTACAGCACCCAATGTCACAGGAAGGCCAAAAAGATCATCAAGGACAACAACCACCCAAGCCACTGCCTGTTCACCCCGCTATCATCCAGAAGGTAAGGTCAGTTCAGGTTCATCAAAGCTGGGACCGAGAGACTGAAAAACAGCTTCTATCTCAAGGCCATCAGACTGTTAAATAGCCATCAGTAGCACCTTAGAGGCTGCTGCTCTATATACATAGACTTGAAATCACTGGCCACTTTAATAATGGAACACTAGTCACTTTAATAATGTTTACATATTTTGCTTTACTCATCTCATATGTATATATTGTATTCTATTCTATTCTACTGTATCTTAGTCTATGCCGCTCAAACATTGCTCGTCCAAATATTTATATATTCTTAATTCCATTCCTTTTCTTTAGATTTGTGTGTATTATTGTGAAATTGTTGGATATTACTGCATTGTTGGAGCTAGAAATACAAGCATTTTGCTACACCCGCAATAACATCTGCTAAACACGTGTATGTGACAAATAAAATTTGATTTGATTTGATATTCTGAAGCCATTCTCCATAGTCTACATTCAAGTATTGTGCCGATCAAATTCTAATTAAAAAGAACATTGTATTTAAAGGGATTGCTTCAGATAAATGAACCGAAAAACGAATTGAACAAAAACTCCCTGATCAAATTGGTAGGCTACCGAGTGGGTGTTTTCTGGGGTTGAATTAAATGTATTCAGTGCCCGCAACAGAACCATACCCATAAACCTCGTTACGTACCTCCTTCAGATAAGTCTGAATACCAACTACTGAGAAGTGTGTAGGAAATGCGTGCTTAGTCTGAATCGGCCCCTAACTACATAGGAAGGTTAGCTCCACACAACAGGGCCTTGGTCATAAGTAGTGTAATATACTGTATAGAGAACATTGTGCCATTTGGGACACAGCCTAAGCACTAGAAGGGTCAGCTCAATGGAGACTGGTGGGGGGACTTCACTGAGCTCTGCTAACATGGTACAACCAGGGAGGAACCAGGGGGATGAGCCCTTCTTTACCCCCACACTGCACTGCAGCTCTGAGGAGCTGGATGTTTGCTTTAGGGGTCAGAAATGTGTAGATTTACACGTTTCTGAGAACAAACCAGTGTGAGAGTTAAGAGTTAGGATTGTGTTTGTTTGTTTGTGTGTGTGTGTGTGTGTGTGTGACAGCCCCACCGTTAAACAGACTTTAACAATTTCAGACTCCTCCCTGGAGACCTCTTATCTGCAGGAAGGCATCTTTGAGTTGATAATCCTGCTCGTCACCTCAGCACCACACACACACACACACACACACACACACACACACACACACACACACACACACACACACACACACACACACACACACACACACACACACACACACACACACACACACACACACACACACACACACACACACACACACACACACACACTCCCCTCCTTGTCACTTCAGCACATCACACACAAACACACACACACACACACACTCCCATTCAGCATCCCCCATCCCTTCTCACCCCCGCTCCCCTGCCCAGACCCCAAGGGAGAGAGAAGGCTGCTACCTGTCATTGCTTATGCCTCCTGGCGGCTGAACCAGAGAGGAGGAGGGAGGAGAGTGAGAGGTTGTCACTGTGCCCGCATGAGAAGTCACATTTCAAAAATTCTTGTCCGTGTGATTAACCAAACTAATTTTGTTTCATTAAGGCCGACATGCTAGCTTAAAATGGTCAACTACAGAGAATCACCAACGTGTGACTGTCAAAACCCCTGTACAGTAGCATCATGTTCTAACAGACAGATAGAATCACATCAAATTATTCCTCTCCTCTGCTCTCCTCTCCTTCCTCGGCTGCCCATTAACAATCATTACTCATTCTTTGAAATTCCCTCCTGCGACAAAACATTTGAATGACAATGGCATGATCCTATAATACCCCTACCAACATTTCCCTGACTAGTGCTCCGTACAGCTCCCCTTCCCTTTCCTTCCCTGGGTTCTCCAATCTCAAATCGATCAGAAGCAAAACAAACGACCTGGTTTCATATCACCACTGTCTGACACACACAAACACACACACTCGCGCGCACACACACACACACACATATACGGTGATGTCTGAAATAGCTCCTCACTACAGAGGGAAATGAGTGTTTCCACGGTACAAAAGGTTCCATTAGTTGTGGCTGACCTGGTGCTATTGTGACGCCTGGCCCCTGAACAGGGCACCCTGGGACGGGCTGGGGGGGGGATTGGGTATTTGTCCCAAATCGCACCCTATACCCTATTGAATGGCCATAGGGCTCTTGTCAAAAGTAACGCACTATATAGGGATGAAATAGGGTGTCATTCGGGACGAGTGAGAGGGGAGGACAGGCTCTGTGCTGTAATCCTCTGTGTACCTGGGTGGTTTATACCTGCTCTACTGGAAGGAGGCTAGAAATACTCTCTTTCGCTCTCACTAGGAATCTCACTCTCTCTCTTTCTCGCTCTCAATCGTTCTCCCTCTCTTTCAATCCCTCTCTCTCTCTCTGCTCCTCTGTCTCTCTCCTCTCTCCAGATCTTTATCTCCCATGCACACTTTTGCTCTATGTGTGTGTCCTGTACACTATTTCAAATATTGTACTAGGGTAAATGGGATTCTGTAATTCAACTGATCCTACCATTGTTCCCAATGTTGTAGGAGAGAGGCATTGTACCCTGGCTCTGTGTGTGTGTGTGTGTGTGTGTGTGTGTGTGTGTGTGTGTGTGTGTGTGTGTGTGTGTGTGTGTGTGTGTGTGTGTGTGTGTGTGTGTGTGTGTGTGTGTGTGTGTGTGTGTGTGTGTGTGTGTGTGTGTGTGCGTGTGCGTGCGTGCGTGCGTGCGTGCGTGCGTGCGTGCGTGCGTGCGTGTGTGTGCGGGTGCGTGTGCATGCATGCATGCTTTTGTTGTGTGGGATGTGTAGCTGAGATAGTGTTGATGTAATTAGTGATGTGCCAGGTTGGTCTGTCCTGTCTGTGTGATTTACTGCTGCTATCTACCTGCTACTGTTGTTCCTCTCGACTTCACTGGTAGTCTACACAAAAACAAGGCACTCTAAATGCTGACTGTACTACCTACTACTCTGGAGTCCACACTGGAGGACCACTCCGGAGTCCACGCTGGAGGACCACTCCGTAGTCCATGCTGGAAACAAGTGTTTTGTTGTATATGTTTTTTACCCAAAATAATTTCAATTCACACTGGGAGTCCACACACATACAAGACATCCTGAACACTGTATGTGCCTGTTTCTAAGCAAACACAGTAAGCAGTTAACAGCTAGCACATGGCCCAATAACACAGGATGATGTCATAACGGCCTACGATAGAGGGTTACTGAAACGTCAAGACAAGTGCTGGAATTGTGTTCCCTTTCATCGTTCCCTTTCATCATTCTTGAATAACTATGCAGTTTGGGAGTGGTGACTGAGGATTAAGGGGGAGGGGCAAAATGATGTGGAGATTATATAGCAAATGGTTCTCATTCTCCCCGAGCATGTTCCTTCATTAGCCCTAACCACGCGGCGCTAAGCAGCGCAGCGTGTCGTGTGGAGCAGAGAGGGACCAGAGTAGAGCAGGAGTGGCTCTACTAAGTGGTACAGAGCACATCAGCAGCTGGGTGGAATTCAACTGCCACTTTCAATGTTGATCACATATTGCAACTCGCGGGCAACCCGGCAACCCCGCCCGGCCGACGTCTCGCACCGCGTCTGGGAGAGAGATGAAATGAAAGAAGAGACGTGTGTTTGTAATCCTACAAAAGCAACACGACAGAGAGAGAGCTCGAGTAAATAAACGCATAGTTGTATTGCAAATTGAGACCACGAGAAATGAGAAATAGGCCCACGCCACGGTTGTAACACGTAAATAACTCCAACTGTCATTTGGAAAATAACTTTGAAGTCAAATCAGGGTTGACAGAAAAATGTTTCTGTCACTCTGTCGGTCACTACTACATGTTGAATCTAACTGTAATATTCCGATGGAGCTTCTCCATAGATCTTTGAAGACAAATCAGGATTGATAGAAGAGTTCTGTTTACGTAAGACTGCCACTGAAGTGTCTGTCACTGAATTGCCTGTCACTTCGGCACATTATCATGGAGAGTGAAGCTGTGAAGACGTATCAGGATGATGTGAGTGATGGAGCCTATTTGAGCAAATGCCTAAATTATGTTAAGTTCATCTTCTTTTCCCTCCTTGTGCAACAATAGGCCTCTCTACTGACTGGTATCAGTCACATGGTGTACAGTAATCGCCAAGAAGACCTGACACTGACATCTCACTTCTCTTGTCTTTACTTTTTTTTATAAATACTGCCAACATTTTAGGTGCTAAAAAGTTCAATGCATGTATTTGTTTGTTGTTTTTCTCACGGTATTGGAGGGTATGCACTATGCGGCTGTACCATCATCTACCCTATTAACAAATGGCATGTTTCTTTCTTTCACCAGGTGGCAGTAAAGAGCCACATTGTCAGTATGGAGAGACGCACTGGCCCTTCACGCTCCATAGTCAAGCAAGCAACAGATCCAACAAAATACACTTTCGGCCTACAATTTCACAAATGAAATCATTTCTATCGCACAGTCTGTCACTCCCCTCTCCATCTAAGAGTTGTTCTCACGTGTACCCCTGCTCCTCCCATGCTAGGTCTCTCTGGCCCCCACTGTCTCAGACATGGAACTCTATTCCCTTTCACAGTGGACTGCTTTTGAAAATGTGTGCACTACGTAAGGAAACGAGTGCCGTTTTGGACGCACTCTCTGAGTTCATCGAACATGCTGTGCACTTTGGCCGGCTGGGGTTGACACGTACTGCATCATGCCGTGCCGTGAGGCTGAGCCATGTTTTCCATCACAGTCACTAAGGAACAGTAGCACATAGGCCATAAGTGCTTTACATACACCAAAGACCCTCCGTATCAATATTGTAAAATTAGAAAGTGGCTTCAGGTCTGTAAGGGCCTGTGTGTGTGTGTGTGTGTGTGTGTGTGTGTGTGTGTGTGTGTGTGTGTGTGTGTGTGTGTGTGTGTGTGTGTGTGTGTGTGTGTGTGTGTGTGTGTGTGTGTGTGTGTGTGTGTGTGTGTGTGTGTGAGAGAGCTGTTGTGTGTGTGTGTGTGTGTGTGTGTGTGTGTGTGTGTGTGTGTGTGTGTGTGTGTGTGTGTGTGTGTGTGTGTGTGTGTGTGTGCGTGTGTGTGTGTGTGTGTGTGTGTGTGTGCGTGTGTGTGTGTGTGCGTGTGTGCGTGTGTGTGTGTGTGTGTGTGTGTGTGTGTGTGTGTGTGTGTGTGTGTGCGTGTTAACAGACAGACACGGATGGTAAACTGCAAACAGCTATAGCTTGGCTGTAAATGAAGAGAGATCTGAGGCCACCATGCCCTGTACCCATTGAACATTAATATTTCAAAATTGTTTACAGAGAATGGAGTTTTGAATCATCCTCTCGGGGTGATGTGGAGTTCCTTCCTGTATTTACCACAGCTTTTAAAGCAACACTACCAACTGTAAGCCTAGATACTGTTCATTTTGTATGGCCTTCTCTACACATTAGTTAATTGCGAACAAAGATAACTAATCAGTCAAATCTGTCCTAAAATTGAACATTTCTTGATATTTGATCGTTTTTTTGGAAGATTGAGGTGCCAAATTTGCATTTCTAGATGTTGTGTTTATTTTAGTTTTTAGGTTAGATTTTGGGGTTTCATCCCATAACATGAATTTTTGTCTTACAAGTTAATTGCATTTCAGAAGGTGACAAATTTAGTTAGACAAAAACCACTTTGTTGTCCCTCTTTTTCATGAGATAACTGTACATGTTCAATAACACTAGAAATAGAAATTGAGAAATATAGAAAGAAAGAAAGAAAGAAAGAAAGAAAGAAAGAAAGGGATGGACTGTTGCGCATAAGACAGCAGGCCAAGGTGATGGTGAACAAGGAAAAAAGGAATAAAGTTTGAAGCGACAAAAAGGGAAAGAAAATTCTCTCACCTCACATTTCTACTCAAACTAATGATCTCATAGTAGCCTAAAGTATAAATGTTTATATAAATGTTAACATTAGCCCTACTGGCTTGCTTGCTTTATTATTTACATGTGCAATTGTACGTGTGTCATTTGAATAAAAGCTATAGTTCACAGACATGTAGAGTGGCCTAGTGTCAAGCAGGACTAAGGTCTGAGATAGTTAGAATATCGTGGTCTGCTGACTGCAAACATCTAGAAAACGAATGTGCATAGCCTAACAATCATCTCGGCCATAACCTCCCACTACCTAGTGTAAACCAAGATCCTCTTCCAGTATTTGGGGGTTCAATTCAAACAAAATAAATGTGTAAATTATATAATAAAACATTTTACAAATTAAAGGAGAGCTGCACACTAGCAGCTCAGATGCAATAATTGAATAACCTAATATCCAACGTTTCGACAGACATATATATATATATATTATACCCTGATGAAGACAGCTTGTCTGTCGAAACGTTGGATATTAGGTTATTAAATTGTGTCATCTGAGCTCCGAGAGTGTGCGGCTCTCCTTTAATATGTCAAGTGTTCTACTCCGCTAGCCAGCACCTCGCCTAAATAGGTGTGCGTTTCTTTCGCCTCCAGATTTATGCCAACTTTTACCAACAGTTCTGGAAATATTTTTTTTTAAAGAACACGTCAGTTCAGTAGGCTACACAAGGCTGGTATTTTGTATTTGCATACAGGTGAGGGAGAAGTAAAACGGTAGGCTACCTGTCGAGTCGAGAGGTCTGTCTGAGAGGTGCGAGGAAATTGGACTGGGCGCGGGCCTTTACATGCAGAGAGAGAGAGAGAGAGAGAGAGAGAGAGAGAGAGAGAGAGAGAGAGAGAGAGAGAGAGAGAGAGAGAGAGAGAGAGAGAGAAAAAAAAGCAAACCGACGACACATTTTCTCAGCAACCTCTCGAGCTTTGAGTGGAACAGAAGATGCTCTCGTGATCTTCACTCTCATAGCCTATACGTTCTCTCCTTGCGAAGGTGACTTTGCCTCTGCGCGCAAACTTCCCGACTTCCGTCAGCATCCATCCTTCTAAACTATGGATATGCATTACACTAACGAAACGGACCGGAGAAGCTAAGCCTGCAACTAGTTGTTCGTGTCGAAAACACTGTAAAATAGACTGATAAATACTTACATCGAAACTTTTTGTGATTTTTTTGTTGTTGTGTGCGCTCCCTGCCTGCTTTTGCTGCTGTGTGTATGTTAACCCAAGGAGGCTCGTAGTGTCAGGGTGGTCCGCAACGGAAGGTGTGCTGCGATGAAGGTACTCGGTTGGACCATTGTGATCCTCTACCAGTGGATTTTACGGAAGGTAAGCGAGTCGGATAACGGCTGGTTAGGCTACTGAACCTTAACGTATTGAATTAACAGAAAGTTGCTGCACCGTTCTTCACTCATTTTCTTGTAAAATGTCAAACATGTTGTCTGTAAATGGTGGTAATCAAAAGACTTTCATAAGGTAATGGACCCCATCATCACGGGAACATTTTCAAATAGATTCATAGACAAGTAACGTTTAGCCTATAGAGATGTTAGGTCGGGCTCATCTCTAAAATCGACCAAATAGGATAACCTACCATTTGACACTCCACCTGTGTGACCTGCCAGTCCAGCCCAGCTGAGAAATGATGAGATGTCCAGATACATAAGTGCACTTTTCAACCCCACTTTTATTTCAAGTTTTGGGGGGGGTTGACAGTTGCTTGTATCTCATGACGAAGCAGCATATGTTTCCCGAGGATTGTGTTTTTAACAGTTCGGGAGAATGGTGAGCTTCTCTGGAATGGAAGAGCGAGCGCATTACTTTTCCGCACACACCCTGCCACGCGCGGAGGCTCGCTTGGCCGATTTTCAACCGTAAAGCAGCAGGCAGACATACAGCTCCAGATCCTTACTGGCGCACAGCCCCGCGCTTCGCTGACTCAATTATTCCGTCTGAGCGTTTCCCTTCCCCCCACTTAAGCATCCCGCCATTATCTATTTATCTATTTGCGCTGGCAGCAACTTCCTTAAAATTTCTTCAGAAGTTAAAAATGCCTTGGGCTTGTTTTATCTTCACATCGTTTTACTAAGCAAAGAGTTTGTGTTTATTATAGTTGGAATTTACAGTGTGCGTGTGTGTGTGTATGTATGTATGTATGTATGTGTGTGTGTGTGTGTGTGTGTGTGTGTGTGTGTGTGTGTGTGTGTGTGTGTGTGTGTGTGTGTGTGTGTGTGTGTGTGTGTGTGTGTGTGTGTGTACATGTGTGTGTGTATGTATGTGTGTGTGTATGTATGTGTGTGTGTGCGTGCGTGTGTGTGTGTGCGTGTGTGTGTGTGAGAGGCAGTATAGAATGTACTGCGTGAAAATTCTTGGAACTTGGGAGGACTAGTTGTCTTTTATTGTGGACTGAACAAACTTGTTGTTTGCCACTTTGAACCATAAATACGGTTCAATCCTAGGTCATAGGTCATAGGTCATAGGAATGGTCTACATGTGATCAACCATCAAACCCACTCATTCATATAGAGGGGCAATGTTTTTGAAGAAGGTTACAATGGAAGGTTTGGTTAGAAGTGCTTGCGGATGAGTAGCGGTGGTCAAATCTCAAATCTCGCAAGTTCACCATGTGATCTGCATCATAGGAAGGGTCGTGACTCATGACCTATGCACCAACCTTACTATAAAACCCTTTAGGAAAACAAACCCCTTTCAACCAGATACGACATACAGTGCATCACGCAAACAGGCCTGCATTTTTTTGTGTGTGCAGGTATGAAAAGATGCATTTCGGTGACCTTGTGAATATTGATATGCCACACCTCAAATTCTCTTATTACTCTAACATTATTTCTATTATTGATGTCAGTATATTTGACATTATATTACCCTAATTCTCATGAATGTGTTTGTTTATCATCACATGAAAACATGAATCAGAGACAAAAGAACAGACTCACTCAAACGTTAGTAGCTATGGCGACAGCTCAGTAGCTTTTTAGCTATTTTTAAAACGACTTAAAAGCAGCCATGAAGTGTAAAACAAGTCTTTCTTTTTAGCCTGGAATCCAACAGAATACATTGTTTCAAAGTGACAAACCTTAGTGTTACTAGGGCTGTGAGAAGAGGCCGAGGCGATCATTTTCAGCAGTTTGTGTGTGTGCGTGTGTGTGCCTGCGTGTCTGTCTGTGTGCCTACGTCCCTGTGTGTATCTGTGTGTGTTTGTTCGTGTGTGTGTGTGTGTGTGTCTGCATCCTTGTGTGTGCGTGTGTGTCTGTATGTGTGTGCTTACAGACAAGTCTACAGTTGACTTTTCAGACATGTTGGGAATGTTAAAAACACCCTGTCATCTGGCAGATTGAGGTTACGCCAACTATTGTGACAGATGACACTTAGTTCTTTTGAGGATTTGAATACAAACTGAAACATTTTACTGGTCATAAATTATACCTGTATTCTGCTCTCACATCAGAGTACAACTCAGCTGCAACTGTATTGGTTTCACTTAATGTTGGAGTTGCACCCATAATGTAATAATGTGTCTTGAAACACTATTCCCAATACATGTCTTCAGGACATTTATAGCATAGAGAGAACATTAAGTAATTGCTAGGGTGAAATCAAGTTATTATTATAAGCCTATGGGCCTGTAGATTACTACACGAGAGGGTTAACGAGAAAGGAGACGAGAGAGCGAGAGGAGAGGAAAGAAGAAGAATGGGGGGAGAGAGAGAGAGAGAGAGAGAGAGAGGGAATGATGAGAGAGGAGAGGAAATGGAGAGGGTAAAGGAGGGAGGACCAGAAAGAAGCAGAATATGTGTGAAAGAGAAAGAAAGAGAGAGAGAGAGAAAGAGATTGTTTAGACTCCAGGCACTACGCAGCGTTGGGCGTTGAAGAGGGATGATCACACATTTTCATGGTGGATGTAAAACGACCCATCGCCGTTAGCTGATATGGAATTATGTTTTAGTCATATTTTTATGAGTAGTATTAAAATCGGATTATTATTATTACATTTTTGATGACCATTTTATGTTACATAGCCTATCTAATATTGTATACACTGACAAAAAATATAAATTCAACATGTAAAGTGTGGGTCCCATGTTTCATGAGTTGAAATAAAAGATCCCAGAAATATTCCATACACACAAAAAACGTATTTCTTTCAAATGTTGTGCACAAATTTGTTTACATCACTTTTAGTGAACATTTCTTCTTTGCCAAGAAAATCCATCCACCTGACAGGTGTGGCTAATCAAGAACCTTGTGCAGGCCACTCTAAAATGTGCAGTCACACAACACAATGCCACGGATGTCTCAAGTTTTGAGGGAGCATGCAATTGGCATGCTGACTGCAGGAATGTCCAATAAAGCTTTTGCCAAAGAAGTGAATGTTTATTTCTCTACCATAAGCCGCTTCCAACGTCATTTTTAGAGAATTTGGCAGTATGTCCGAACCGACCTCACAACAGCAGACCACGTGTAACCACGCCAGCCCAGAACCTCCACACCTGGCTTCTTTACCTGTGGGATCATCTGAGACCAGCCACCAGCCACAGACAGCTGATGAAACTGAATCAAATCAAATCCAATCAAATTTTATTTGTCACATGCGCCTAATACAACAGGTGTAGTAGACCTTACAGTGAAATGCTTACTTACAAGCCCTTAACCTATAATGCTTTAAGAAGTTTGAAGAATAAATAAGTGTTAAGTAAAAAATAGATAAATACATTTTTTTAAATAAAGTAATAAATAATTAAACAGCAGCAGTAAAATAACAATAACGAGGCTATATACAGGGGGTACCGGTACAGAGTAAATGTGCGGGGGCACTGGTTAGTGGAGGTAATTGAGGTAATATGTACTTGTAGGTAGAGGTAAAGTGACTATGCATAGATAATAAACAGAGAGTAGCATCAGCGTAAAAGAGGGGTCTGGATAGCCCTTTGATTAGCTGTTCAGGAATCTTATGGCTTGGGGGAAGGAGCTGAGTATTTATGTCTGTAAAAAAGCCCTTTTGTGGAGAAAAACTCATTCTGATTGGCTGGGCCTGGCTCCCCAGTGGGTGGACCCATGCCCTCACAGGCCCACTCATGGCAGTGCCCCTGCCTAGTCATGTGAAATCCATAGAGTGTGGCCTAATTTATTTATTTCAATTGACTGATTTCCTTATATTAACTGTAACTCAGTAAAATTGTTGACATTGTTGCATTTTGCATTTATATTTTTGTTCAGTGTTTATATCTATAAATATATATTGTATATATAATATATATATACAGTGGGGAGAAGAAGTATTTGATACACTGCCGATTTTGCAGGTTTTCCTACTTACAAAGCATGTAGAGGTCTGTAATTTTTATCATAGGTACACTTCAACTTCAACAAAAATCCAGAAAATCACATTGTATGATTTTTAAGTAATTCATTTGCATTTTATTGCATGACGTAGTTTACATACACTCAATTAGTATTTGGTAGCATTGCCTTTAAATTGTTTAACTTGGGTCAAACGTTTCGGGTAGCCTTCCACAAGCTTCCCACAATAAGGTGGTTGAATGTTGGCCCATTCCTCCTGACAGAGCTGGTGTAACTGAGTCAGGTTAGTAGGCCTCCTGGCTTGCAGACACTTTTTCAGTTCTGCCCACAAATGTTCTATAGGGTTGAGGTCAGGGCTTTGTGATGGCCACTCCAATACCTTGACGTTGTTGTCCTTAAGCCATTTTGCCACAACTTTGGAAGTTTGCTTGGAGTGTTTGTCCATTTGGAAGACCCATTTGCGACCAAGCTTTATCTTCCTGACTGATGTCTTGAGATGTTGCTTCAATATATCCACATAATTGTCCTACCTCATGATGCCATCTATTTTGTGAAGTGCACCAATCCCTCCTGCAGCAAAGCACCCCCACAACATGATGCTGCCACCCCCGTCTGGCTTTTTAGTCTGGCTTTTTTATGGCGGTTTTGGAGCAGTGGCTTCTTCCTTGCTGAGTGGCCTTTCAGGTTATGGCGATATAGGAATCGTTTTCCTGTGGATATAGATACTTCTGTACCTGTTTCCTCCAGCATCGTCACTAGGTCCTTTGCTGTTGGTCTAGGAATGATTTGCACTTTTCGCACCAAAGTACGTTCATCTCTAAGAGCGGTATGACGGCTGCGTGGTCCCAATTTATTTTCTGAGGTCTTGGCTGATTTCTTTTGATTTTCCCATGATGTCAAGCAAAGAGGCACTGAGTTTCAAGGTAGGCCGTGAAATGCATCCACAGGTACACCTCCAATTGACTCAAATTATGTCAATTAGCCTATTAGAAGCTTCTAAAGCCATGACATACTTTTCTGGAATTTTCCAAGCTGTTTAAAGGCACAGTCAACTTAGTGTATGTAAACTTCTGACCCACTGGAATTGTGATACAGTGAATTATAAGTGAAATAATCTGTCTGTAAACAATTGTTGGAAGAATTACTTGTGTCATGCACAAAGTAGATGTCCTAACCCACTTGTCAAAACTATAGTTTGTTAACAAGAAATTTGTGGAGTGGTTGAAAAACGAGTTTTAATGACTCCAACCTAAGTGTATGTAAACTTCCGACTTCAACTGTATGTCCACCAGTCCTATTAATTATATCATTTTCAAAGATTATACATTTTTTAATTATTTTTCTCCAAACATCGTGTGTTTTTTTAATCAATAATATTTGTTGAAGTCCGGCTTCATTTTGTAATGTAAAAATTGTATTTTTGCTGGATTAAACTGAAATTCCAACCAACTTTCTGATAGCGATATTTTTGAGATAATTTTATTTTCAAATAACCGAAAGTGAGAGGTTGTAATCTGAATAAAGAGAAAAAGGCCATTCTAGAACACGGGGTGAGACATTCTTACTAATCTGCCAGAGAAGCAGTTCGGATTTAAGTACAACTTTTTTATGACTGAAGCTTTTAGTGAGAGGTCTAATGCTTAAATATTGAATCATTTCTGTTCTCTGATTTCATATTCATTATATAATTTATAATTATTATATAATATCATTTCTTTCTTTTGTGATATGAATACCGATTATGTCCACTTCACCGTCAGACTTTTTTATTGGTAAACTACACGGTAATGTAAAAGTTGAATTTGTTTTGGATTTGTTTAAAGTACACTTATCATGATTTGGTTGGAATTCAGAGAGGTTGGAAAAATGATCTAGATCCTCTATGAGGCTGTGGAGGGATCCAAATTGTGGATTTAAAATAAAACATGAATCATCAGCGTACAATGACACCTTTGTTTTTAAGCCCTGAATTTCTAGCCCCATGATATTATTGTTGGATCTGATTTTAATAGCTAACATTTCTACGGCCATATTAAATAGATATGCCAATAGTACACAACCTTGTTTTACTTCTCTTGACAGTTTAATACTTTCTGAGAAGTAGCCATTATTTACTATTTTACTATACCTAACTTTAACCCATTGTATAAGAGATTCTCCAGAATTGAAATATTCCAGGCATTTATATATAAATTCTAGTCGTACTTTATCAAAAGCCTTTTCAAAGTAAGCTACAGTATGAATCCCGGGCCTGGTTTCACAGATTTTTCATAGTGTTCTATTGTTTCCAGTATTTGTTTTATATTATCTCCAATGTATCGTCCATGAAAAAAACATGTCTGATTAGGATGAAGTCTGAGGTCCTGAGCGCTCTGGAGCAGGTTTCCATCAAGGATCTCTCTGTACTTTGCTCCGTTCAACTTTCCCTCGATCCTGACTAGTCTCCCAGTCCCTGCCACTGAAAAACATCCCCACAGTATGATGCTGCCACCACCATGCTTCACTGTAGGGAGGGTGCCAGGTTTCCTCCAGACGTGATGCTTGGCATTCAGGCCAAAGAGTTTGATCAGACCAGAGAATCTTGGTCTCATGGTCTTTTGGCAAACTCCAAGCGGGCTATCATGTGCCTTTTACTGAGGACTGGCTTCTGTCTGGCCGCTGTACTATGAAGGCCTGATTGGTGGAGTGCTGCAGAGATGGTTGTCCTTCTGGAAGGTTCTCCCATCTCCACAGAGGAGCTCTGTCAAAGCGACCATCGGGTTCTTGGTCACCTCCCTGACCAAGGCCCTTCTCCCCCGATTGCTCACTTTGGCCAGGCGACCAGCTCTTGGAAGAGTCTTGGTGGTTCCAAACTTCTTCCATTTAAGAGGAGGGCACTGTGTTCTTGGGGACCTTCAATGCTGCAGAAATGTTTTGGTACTCTGCCCCAGATCTGTGCCTCGAAACAATCCTGTCTCGGAGCTCTACGGACAATTCCTTCGACCTCATGGCTTGGTTTCTGCTCTGACATGCATTGTCAACTGTGGGACCTTATATAGACAGGTGTGTGCCTTTCCAAATCATGTCCAATCAATAGAATTTACTACAGGCGGACTCCAATCAAGATCATCTCAAGGATGATCAATGGAAACAGGATGCACCTGAGCTCAATTTCAAGTCTCATAGCAGAGGGTCTGAATACTTATGTAAATAAGTTAATACAAATTCAAAATTAATACATTTGCTCACATTTCTAAAAACCTGTTTTCGCTTTGTCATTATTGGGTATGGTGTGTAGATTGATGAGGGGAAAAAAACATTTAATCCATTTTAGAATAAGGCTGTAACGTAACCTGTTTATTGGGGAGTTTCTCCCATTCTTCTCATACTTTACGGATGCATTGAATGTTATGTCGGGAAAAAGCAAGTTATAAATTATTCTGTTGTGGTTAAAAACAAGTAGGTCATCCAATAGACTTTGGTACAATTTCCAATATCCTAGCCCACATGGACATTCTGTAAGAATAATGTATTTGACAATTATTTGATGGATCCGACCCCATTCTGTCGACCTATCAACACTTTTTAAACTTTTGGTGCTATCGAGAATGACATAAGAATGTAGTCAAGACGACTAGCATGATTGAGCTTTCACCATGTATATCTCACTCGGTCAGGATATTTAAGCCTCCATTTATCCACTTGTTCCAATATATCCATGATATTCGTGATTTCCTTAAGTGCATGAGGGTGATAGTTCGTCGTGATTTCCTTTACGGTCCATTGAGGTATTTAAAACCATGTTGTAATCTCCCGCCATAGTAACAGAGTCTTGTATTTAATTCCTTCTCGCATCTGCCTACGTGCTCTCACCTTTGCCCTTCGCTTGTGGACTTCAGTGCAGTTTAGCAGTTACACCAGCTGGCCCCGGTGGCAATAAATGAATAAAACCAAAAGCTTACCTTGATTTGGAAGAGTTCCAGTGTTGGATAGCCATAGCCATAGCCAGCTAGCTAACATAGCATCCCTCTCTGTTTGAGCCGGGTGTTTGAGTAGGCTAAACTAGCTGCAGTCAATGCTAGCTAAATCAGAGAAAGTGAAAAAATATATACTATGAAATCTCTCTCTCTCTCTCTCTCTCTCTCTCTCTCTCTCTCTCTCTCTCTCTCTCTCTCTCTCTCTCTCTCTCTCTCTCTCTCTCTCTCTCTTGCGTCTCCTTAATTTTGGAAGAAATGTATTTGTTTAAAACTGTTCAACTATTGCCTTTCTCTCTCTTTGAGTCAACTACTCACCACATTTTATGCACTGCAGTGCTAGCTAGCTGTAGCTTATGCTTTCAGTACTAGATTCATTCTCAGACCCTTTATTGAGTGCATATGTCAGTTCAATGCATGTATACAACTATAGCTTGCCCACTCCATAGAAAGCTGCTATATCCGCACTGATTGGTGAAGTAATGTCATGTTGATCTAAATGTAAAACAAATCATAATTATTCAGAGGTTTAAAAAGGAACAGAAAGGAACGATATAAACCGTTACTTTTTGGGGGGATTAAACGGTTCATAACTTTATTTTGCTGGTCAGAACAGTGAAACAGAACGGGAAAAAAAGAATGCTTCTGTTCAGAACCAAACGATTGGAAAGTAATTTTGTTTCCAACCTCCCCTTCTGAAGCATGTGCTCATTCTATTGTCAGTCTGACACCTGAGCCAGCAACTAGAGTAGAACTGTTCCTCTCCCTGCCAGGTCATATGGCTCTCTCTGAGGGGGAGAGAGGGTAGAAGGGGAAGGGTGTGTGTGTGTGTGTGTGTGTGTGTGTGTGTGTGTGTGTGTGTGTGTGTGTGTGTGTGTGTGTGTGTGTGTGTGTGTGTGTGTGTGTGTGTGTGTGTGTGTGTGTGTGTGTGTGTGTGTGTGTGTGTGTGTGTGTGGTAGTTAGTTAGTTAGTTAGTTAGTTAGTTAGTTAGTTAGTTAGTTAGTTAGTTAGTTAGTTAGTTAGTTAGTTAGGTTGGTAGGTAGGTAGGTAGGTAGGTAGGTAGGTAGGTAGGTAGGTAGGTAGGTAGGTAGGTAGGTACGTAGGTAGGTAGGTAGGTAGGTATGAGTGTATGACTGGCAGTCATCCGGCCCATTTTCAAGACCCAGAATCATCCACAATAGGTCCCCTAATCTGTCAAATGATATTCTATGTTCACTAACCCATAATCTGTTGTGTAATCTGTTGCATGATGAAAAAAGCAATCACATTACTGGTATACCAGACGAGTAAGTATCTATCTATGCCTAGTGTATATTTATCATAGCTGCTGTATTCCCTCTGAAACAGCATCCATTCCCATTGGCTAGATCAAACTATAGCCACCAGGATTTTTTATTTTTACATTTGGCCTACCTACAATTATTAATTTCCGTCCCAATTAAATTGTTGACATTTGTATCCACATTTCGGCTAAGACAACCTACTGTTTTTATATGACTCATTGCAGACTACCAAAGACCTTTCTTACAACGAGTACAAAATACCTTGGCCATGGTGCTAAATATTTTCTCTGGTTTTCTTTTGGATTGTCTAGAGATACAACCAGGAGGTTATCAATAATTTCAGACATGCCAGTATGTTCTATTCATTGATCTCAAGGCCTGCTTCAGACCTCTGGCTGGTTGTACACACACAGCCTTAACATTGTGGATTCATTGTAGTGTAGCAAGCAAATACGTGTGTTGTTGTTTGTACATAAAACATTTTTATTTTACTTAAACCAATTTCCATTAAGATCAAGAACACTGCAAACATATTTCTCATTCAGCCTGGAATTATCTATGGAGTGTTACAGTAAATGAGATGGACAGCATACCAAAAAATAATCAGCAATAATTAATTTACTGTTCTGCAGGAAATGTCCTATGGAATTGTATCACATCCAGTTTTTACCAGTGCTCTGGTTCGACCTCTCCTCTCTTCTCTTCTCTTCTCTTCTCCTTTCCTCAAACTCAACTCTTCTCTCCTCCCACTTATTATCTCTCTCCTGTTTATCCTTCTCTCCTCTCGTTTCTTCCTCTTCTCACCTCTCCTCTCTCTTTTCTTCTCCTCTCCTCTTCTCTCCCCCTGCCTCCCCTCCCCTCCCACCTTCCTCCCTAACCCTCATATTTCTTCCCTCCCTTCCCCTTCTACCCTGCCCCCTATCCCCCTCCCCTCCTGCCTCCCCCACCCCCCCCCCCCCTCCCTCCCTGCCAGTGCTCTGGTTCCTCCTGGGGAGGCCTGGTCTACTTCTTCTTCACTTCTTCTAAAAAAATTAGCCCCATCTGTTCAGGCTCTCTGCTGGTGGGCCATGGTTGTTAAATTAGATGGCTTCTGATCCATCCATCTATCTGGCCTGATCTGGACACTCCTCACAACTCTCTCCCCTACGTCCACAGGGGGGCACACCTCAGGTCATTAACTATCAGACACTACGGTTGGACTACGGATCGGATGGTGAGGGGAGGAGGGGCTGCCGTCTTTACTGGTGGTGTTAATGGTTGCTCTCCGTTATCATATTCGGTATCTCCTCTCCCCGAGAGCAGAGGCAGAACGAGAGCACTGGGCTCCAGATCAGACCTCAGCCTGTCTGGATTGGCCAGGTCTGGGTGTATGGTGCCCTACAGTACATGGTGCCAGCCTGCGCTGGAGCTGACCATAGCCAGCTGCTGCCCTACTCCTCCAGGACGCCCCTCTCTCTCTGCCCAGCGGGGAGGGGCTTCCTCTGTACTGGGGCCAGCCTGGTAGTGGTGAAGGTGTGGTGGTGGAGGGGTGCTTCCAGTACTAGTCTCCGCCTGAGAGGCCCACAAATGCTGATGCCAAGGCGACGTAAGGATGCCTGAAACCTGCCGGGTCTAGCTAGTCTACTCTGGCCCCATGTGTGGTGTAGCTAGCACATGCCTCGCATTTCAATTCACTCACAAAGCCCACACACAGACACACAGCCCGATAACAGCCCAGATCACTGACGACGACGATGAAACAGCTTTTAGGGAGGAGGTCAGAGACCTAGCAGTGTGGTGTCAGGACAACAACGTCTCCCTCAATGTGGGCAAGGCAAACAAGCGTATCGTGGACTACAGGAAACGGAGGGCCGAACACACCCCCATTGAAATCGACGCGGCTGTAGTGGAGCAGGTCGAGAGTTCCTCGGTGTCCACATCGCTAAGGACCTGTCATGGTCCGAACACACCAACACAGTTGTGAAGAGGGCGCGACAAAGTTCTACAGCTGCACCATTGAGAGCATCTTGACCGGCTGCATCACCGCAGGGTATGGCAACTGCACGGCATCCGAACGCAAGGCGCTACAGAGGGTAGTGCGTACGGCCCAGGCGGTGTCAGAGGAAGGCCCTAGAAATTGTCAAAGACTCCAGCCACCCGGGCAAACAGTACTGGAGCGCCTAGTCTGGGACCAAAGGCTCCTAAACAGATTTTACCCCCAAACCATAAGACTGCAGAACAGTTAATCAAATGCCTACCCGGACTATTTACATTGAACCCCTGTATTATGTACATTTTTATTTGCACCGGCTCTATGCACACTCACTAGACTCTAGCCACACACTCACATGCATACATGTACGCACACACACACACACACACACACAACATACGCTCACATACACAAAACACAGACATGCATATTGAGGCCACACACACACACACACACACACACACACACACACACACACACACACACACACACACACACACACACACACACACACACACACACACACACACACACACACACACACACACACACACACACACACACACACACACACTCTCACACACAGTCACTCTTCGACACTCTTCACACACACACTGCTGGTACTCTGTTTATTATATATCCTGATTGCCTAGTCACTTTAACCCCTACCTACATGTACATACTGTGTTACCTCAATTACCTTGTACCCCGGCACATTGAATTGTCTTCAAATCATCAAATCAAATTTTATTGGTCACGTACACATGGTTAGCAGATGTTAATGCGAGTGTAGCGAAATGCTTGTGCTTCTAGTTCCGACTTGGTACCTGTACTCCTTGTGTATAGCCTTGCTATTGTTATTTTATTGTGTTACTATTTCCTTCTTTTTTATATATATATATATTTCTTTTTTCTTACTTTTTAAATTTGCATTGTAAGTAACTGTTCCACGGTAAAGTCTACACCTGTTGTATACGGCGCATGTAACCAATGACATTTGATTGGATTTGACACACACAGTCACAACACACACATTCCTTGCTCAATGGATGGGTGACAGAGCATCACAACGGCATTGTGTTTGTGTAATCACTCAGCATCCAACTGCTCCCCGAAAAGAAGAAAAGGCAGGGAATTATTTTTTCAGAGTAGACGATAATGTCTAAAAAAGGAATCAATTTCACAATATCCCGGGCAATACGCTCATCCCAAGTAAAAATCTATGTGACAGATACAGCTATATATCACCACGCAACCAGCAGAGCACACTGGAAATGAATAGGCCAAACATAAATATATTACTGACGCTAAGGCATGGAAAGCCATGGAAAACGAGGAAACACTCGCATATACTGTGCCTCTGTTGTCAGCGTGCGAAGGGGGTAGACAAAGAGTGTATTTATTACACTGCAATTACCATTGAGGTATCACAGGCCTAATGGCAGTGGAGAAAATGAACACTTTGCGGGAACCGATAAAGGGGACATTATAGCAGGGTTTGTCATGCCCTGTGAGCCTCTCCTCCTGGTGGTCCACTATCCATCACAACCGCCACACCACATCTGCCTTTAGAATGCACCTGCAGAGAGAGAGAGGAGGAGAGAGGGAGGGAGGGAGGCAGATGGAGGGAGAGGGGAGAGAGAAATAGACAGGAAGAAAAAGAAAGAGGGAGAGTGTCACTGCAATACAGGAGAGACGAGTGAGGACTATAAGAGGCATCATCATCATCATCATCACTTATGTTAACTCTGTGTGGTGAGTCTGCCTTCACCGTAGTGGTGTCTCTTTTAAGTGCCTCTTTGCATGTATCTAATAATACCGAAGGAGGGGAGTTTATTGTCTTTAGCAGATGTCGTGGTCAGCCCTACTTTAGATTGGGAGTGTAGTGTGTAGGGTGTTCAGCAGATGAAGGGGTCAGCACTTCTTTAGATTGGGAGTGTAGTGTGTAGGGTGTTCAGCAGACGAAGGGGTCAGCCCTACTTTAGATTGGGAGTGTAGTGTGTAGGATGTTCAGCAGATGAAGTGGTCAGCACTTCTTTAGATTGGGAGTGTAGTGTGTAGGGTGTTCAGCAGACGAAGGGGTCAGCCCTACTTTAGATTGGGAGTGTAGTGTGTAGGGTGTTCAGCAGACGTAGTGGTCAGCCCTACTTTAGATTGGGAGTGTAGTGTGTAGGGTGTTCAGCAGATGTAGTGGTCAGCACTTCTTTAGATTGGGAGTGTAGTGTGTAGGGTGTTCAGCAGACGAAGGGGTCAGCCCTACTTTAGATTGGGAGTGTAGTGTGTAGGGTGTTCAGCAGATGAAGGGGTCAGCACTTCTTTAGATTGGGAGTGTAGTGTGTAGGGTGTTCAGCAGACGTAGTGGTCAGCCCTACTTTAGATTGGGAGTGTAGTGTGTAGGGTGTTCAGCAGATGTAGTGGTCAGCACTTCTTTAGATTGGGAGTGTAGTGTGTAGGGTGTTCAGCAGACGAAGGGGTCAGCCCTACTTTAGATTGGGAGTGTAGTGTGTAGGGTGTTCAGCAGATGTAGTGGTCAGCACTTCTTTAGATTGGGAGTGTAGTGTGTAGGGTGTTCTGCAGATGAAGGGGTCAGCCCTACTTTAGATTGCTCTGATGCTCCAGTTAGAGAGGTCCCCAGTCGTGGCTGAGATGTGAAATGTGAGCAGTGAATAAATGTGTTCCCCTCTATAGCTCTGAGGAAGGCTATGAAATAGATCACATCATAAGGGACGGAAGGACTGGTTGGCACTGATCGTCTTAGCACCACTGTGGTTGTTTTTTGAATCTTAGTTACTTGTACAGTGCCTTCAGAAAATATTCAACCTTGACTTTTTCAACATTTTGTTGTGTTACAAGGTGGGATTCAAATTGATTTAATTGAAACATTTTTATCAGCGATTTACGAAAAATACTTCCTACGGTCAAAGTGGAAGGAAAATTATATATTTTTTATTGTTTTTATGGAAAATATAACACGAATATATCTTAATTAATTGATAAGTGTTCATATTCAACCCCCTGAGTCAATATATGTTAGAATCACCTTTGGCAGCGATTAGAGCTGTGAGCCTTTTTGGGTAAGTCTCGAAGAGCTTTGCAATACCTGGGTTGTACAATATTTGCCCGTTATTCTTTTTTAAACTCTTCAACCTCTGTCAAGTTGGTTGTTGATCAATGCTAGACAGCCATTTTCAAGTTTTGCCCTAGATTTTCAAGCTGATTTAAAAAGTGTAACTAGGCCACTCAGGAACATTTAATGTAATCTTGGTAACTAAATCTTGTAGGGCTGGGCGATATGGCCAAAATATCATTTCACGGTATGTCATTTTTTTATGGTATGACGGTATTACATGGTATTTTATGTTTTTGAATAATAAAAGTTCAACATTTGCTTTATGAGTAGTGCATGACTCTAGGGTGGCAGCACATACGTTCTAAGTGACTTCATTTTGATTTGTTTTATACTGTACAATTCAACTTCAACCCAAAATGTTAGCGTTTTCTGCAATAATTTGAGATCATTCTACACTGCCATGTAGATGAATGAAAATGCCAGGGAGGAGTTACTCTGACATGGTAGGAACCAAAGTGTTTCGTCGTGGACCCTATAACCTTTGGCTAACCTGAATGTTTTGTATTAGATACTTTATGTAGCTAACATATTCACTCTTTGTGTATTCCTTTTTGATTTAGAAGATACTGTTGCACAAACAACATGATGATTTAGGTCTACACCATCACTGGTATTATCAAGCTGTATAGCTAATTACGTTTACTCTGACTCAGTACATTCATTAGCTAGCTAGATAGATAGCCAGCTAACTAGCGATTAGCATTAGATGCGAACACAATTTAGGCCCAACTTGCTAAGAAAAGATGCGAACACAAGATGCGAACACATTTGTTTTATACTGTACAATTCAACTTCAACCCAAAATGTTAGCGTTTTCTGCAATCATTTAAGATCCTACTACACTGCCATGTAGATGAATGAAAATGCCAGGGAGGAGTTACTCTGAACTAGCTTTCAAATGCTGTCCATACTCAAACTAGCTGTTTGCAGATGTAAGAAACACAAACTAATAGTGTAGTTATAGAACAAACGTGGATTTATATTAACCCTTGTGTAGTCTTAGCATTCTGTATACTCCCCTTGTCCTAAGAGTAAAAAATGACCCGCCTTCAATAAACCCCTAAAGTAAAGCAGCTTAATTACATTTTTTACCCTAAAACTATTTTGCATGAAGAAACAACCTGTCATTCATCACAAACTTTGTGAATATCTGGGTTCACAATGCAGAAAGACTGCATATAATCAGTGGACGCCACTCGTTTTAATTACAACACACCTGACATGATTGTTTTCTTTACTAAAGTAGAGGTTTATTATTATTATTATTGTTATTATTGCTAAAGGTACTGCATAGCTGTAAACACATTTGTATAGCCTAAGAAAGTAGCAGAAATGTGCAGGAAGTAGTTTTGAATGCATTTTATTGAAGGGAAACAACAGTCTTGAACTTTTTTGGCAACATAGTGATATATTCTTATATACTGTACAATGAGGAATTCAACTACAAAACACTAGTCTTCTCACATTTTGTTAACCATTGCCCCCACCCACAAGGTGTATAAACAACAACAATAAATACGAATAAAATAAGATAATCGATACAAAACAAAATGTGAAGATCATAAATCAATCAACTCTAATTAGCACATGTAGGACAGTAAGCAAGTGTGTGTGCATGGACTTTGCAGATGTATTTCTCACGTGCAGCACATAGTATTTGTTTTACTGTCCTTCTTTGGGGGGCAGCATTGACATATCCTCCTCTTGCCTGCCCCAGCTGCAGCCTAAGGTGAATCAGAACAAGATCCAGCCCCCTGAACAGCTTTCACAAGTGCTGCAGAGGCTGCTGTGGGGTTACAAGTATCTTTCCCAGATGCTCCAGAAACACCCTCCTCTTGTTCCGCTTATCAGGCATCCAGGTAGGGTTGATCTTGTTCCATATCACGAAGGCATTGAATGAGGACACATCAATGAAGTTTTGGAAGATGACCAGGGGCCAGCGGGCAGTCATCCTCCTGCAGCTGTAAGTTCCAATCACCTTGTCCAGGTTGTCCACGCTTCCTTTGTTGTGGTTGGAGTCCAGGATGATGGTTGGCTTCCTGTCCTCACGAGCACTGATCTCAGCCGTTTTGTGCAGTGTGCTCAGGAGGACCACATTCTTGTTCCTCTTTGGGAGGTAGAGAAACTAGAGTGGGGGTGGGGGTGAAGGCAAACTTAGATGAGAAGGCCTCTCTCCCCCTTGTTGTGAGGAGTGCAGGGGGGAGCTCAGGCTTGTTCTTTCTAACTGTGCCTCCCATGATCTTTCTTTCTAACTGTGCCACCCTCTTCAGGAGCTGCTGGCTGAGTTCAATCAGTAGCACACAATCTCAAATTCTCATCGTGTGTGTGTGTGTGTGTGTGTGTGTGTGTGTGTGTGTGTGTGTGTGTGTGTGTGTGTGTGTGTGTGTGTGTGTGTGTGTGTGTGTGTGTGTGTGTGTGTGTGTGTGTGTGTGTGTGTGTGTGTGTGTGTCTTTGTCTTTTTTTGTGGTGTGTAAATGATTTTATAACTGCCGGGTCAAAAATGACCCTAAGACAATCTTTGTACCCTGGTGGTGTACAGCTGTCATGGAAATATGAACAAAGGCGATGTTTCACTTTTTCTAATGTTGTTGTCACTCTAGGAAAAGTCATGCAATTTCAAGTTGAAAAAAATATCATTTTGAGGGTTTTCTCTGCCGTTAAACATAGTGGCAGGTCATTTTTTTACCCTTAAGGCAACACAAGGGTTAAGACAGAAAGTGAAAACAGCAACGTCATCATCAACATTGTTGCGTGTGCTGCATTGACCCTTCAGACTGAAAGCAAGTGTCTCGTAGTCGAGGAACAACGAATGTGCTCCTTAAGTGACGGGTGCGGGGCTAAGTCTGTGTGGAAAGCAGCATGGAGAGAGAGCGGAGAGAGATGACTCAAGTAGCGAAGTAAACTACAAAAATGGACATGGCGTATCACATTTATCAAACCAAACATTCAAATATCATTACAGAAGGTAAAGTAAAAATCCAAACCGGTCCGTGCATAAATACCGGTATATCGTAAAATACGGTATACCACCTAGCCCTAAACTCTAGTGTATATTTGGCCTTGTGTTTTAGGTTATTGTCCTGCTGAAAGGGGAATTTGTCTCCCTGTGTCTGTTGGAAAGCAGACTGAACCAGGTTGTCCTCTAGGATTGTGCCAGTGCTTAGCCATATTCCGTTTCTTTTTATCCTAAAACTCTCCCTAGTCCTTATTGATGAAAAGCATACCTATAACATGATGCAGCCACCACCATGCTTGAAAATATGAAGAGTGGTACTCAGTAATGTGTTGGATTTGCCCCAAGCATAACATTTTGTATCCAAGACAAAAAGTTTGTTTCTTTTCCACATTTTTTTGCTGTATTACTTTAGTGCCTTTAATGCAAACAGGATGCATTATTCTGCACCGGCTTCCTTCTCCACTCTGTCATTTAGGTTAGTATTGTGTAGAAACTACAATGTTGTTGATCCTTCTTCAGGTTTTTCCTATCACAGCCTTTGAACTCTGTAACTGTTAATTAAATCAATTGGTGAAGTTCCAGAGTGGTCCTGCGA
Source organism: Salvelinus alpinus (assembly GCF_045679555.1). Classification (NCBI taxonomy): domain Eukaryota; kingdom Metazoa; phylum Chordata; class Actinopteri; order Salmoniformes; family Salmonidae; genus Salvelinus; species Salvelinus alpinus. The sequence continues at coordinate 4,942,706 of NC_092097.1, forward strand.
GGAAGGACGCCTGCATCTTTATAGTTACAGGGTCTATTGATACACCATCCAAAGAGTGATTAACCTCACCATGCTCAAAGTGATATTCAGAGTCCGTTTTTTGATGTTGTTGCTATCTACCAATAGGTGCCAATAGGTGCTGAAGAGTGTGTGCACTATGTGTGTGTACCAAGGTGGTTTGAGTTATTAGACAGCCTTGGGTTTTCACAATGTTGTTGGTGATTAATAGTGACACACCTGGGAGAGATATATAGAGGACGATTTTGTGCATGTAATGAAATATTAAAGTGTAATCCCAGAGACACCAAATATCATAACTCATACTGCACACGGGAGTGCTCAGGGTCAGGCCGAACCCTGTGTGTGTGTGTGTGTGTGTGTGTGTGTGTGTGTGTGTGTGTGTGTGTGTGTGTGTGTGTGTGTGTGTGTGTGTGTGTGTGTGTGTGTGTGTGTGTGTGTGTGTGTGTGTGTGTGTGTGTGTGCGTGCGTGCGTGCGTGCGTGCGTGCGTGCGTGCGTGCGTGCGTGCGTGCGTGCGTGCGTATGTGCGTGTGTGTGTGCATGCGAGTGCCCGTGTACGGCCGGCTACAGATGTGACTGGGCTATTAGGATTAGTTTCTATCATTTTTTAATATCTCTACCATTGTGCCTCGTAATGCATTAATTCAGACACACATTGAATTTATTGGAGAGAAAAAAAATCTGTGGTCCACAGCTGAAATGATGACCCTGCTAAGCCAGACGGAAAGCACTGTACCTTTTGAAATACACACAATAAATACAGAAGAGATTGGAAATCATTTCTAGAAATCCGTATTAGACAGACATATACAAGTCTCTAGGTTTTTATTAAGATAGATGCACTATGTAATAATAGATATGGTGTATTATCCTTAAATCAGAGGATATATAGTAGTGCTGGGAATTGCTAGGGACCTCTCGACACAATATTATCACGATACTAAGGTGCCAAAATGATAGGTATTATGATTTTCACGGTTCTCCTGATTCTATGTCTGTTGCGATTCAATACTGCGATTTGATGTTCCAAACATGTTGCTCACCATATGTCTGCTGCGGAGGGACAAGAGAGAGCGTGACAAAATTAGTTTTGATCTGTCATGGCTCACTATGTAAAAAGAAGATGAAGAACAAGCTATGAAGGAAAAACACTGTCATTTTTGTGCAGGTACAGCTGACTAGCACACAAATAATATTGCAATATTGTCAAAAATACTATCCCGAAATGTAATTGTATAATTTTTTTTGCACATAACTAATAAATAAGTGGAAAATGTTAAAGAAAAGGGAAGACTTTTTGTTATTTTAGAATTATAATGTCCAGGAAAAGTTCAACATTTGTCCATAAAGCCTTTATGTCATTTTTCTGTTGGCAAGACTGTATGGCAAACATATCATTTACCTGAAGAGAGCACAAGCACTATTTGAACACCAATATATCTAATTCATCTTCTGCACCTGCCTTTCAATCCTGGCCAACCTGTCACATCCTGCTCTCCTTCCTTCTTTCCTTTTGCTCTCTCTTTTCTCTTTCTTTCTCTTCCTCCACCTATTCCTCGTCCTCCACCAATTATTCGTCCTCCACCCATTCCGAGTCCTCCACCAATTCCTCGTCCTCCACCTATTCCTCGCTCTCCACCATCTTCCTCATCCTCCACCTATTCCTTGTCCTCCACCTATTCCTCGTCCTCCACCTATACCTCATCCTCCACCTATTCCTATTCCTCGTCCTCCACCTATTCCTATTCCTCGTCCTCCACCTATTCCTATTCCTCGTCCTCCACCTATTCCTCGTCCTCCACCTATTCCTTTTCCTGTTCCTCTTTTTTTCTACCTCTCTCTTTTTCTTTCTCTTCTACTAGAACTCCTGGTACTACTAGTCTCTGATTGTAGCCTGGCTAACCTACCCTACTTTGGTGCCATGTGTCTCCTCAGCCTCTTGCAAGTGAAGCTGATGAACATGTAGGCCTTGTAGATATGAAATGTGTTAGGCGAATTCTGTATCTATGGTGCGGTAGTGTGTGCACTGGTGTTTAGTCTGTACTGTAGTGTGTAGTGTTTAGTGGTGAGTTGTGTTGGTTATGTGTACAGTATGTGCTGGTTCTCTGGCTCCTGTAGTGTTGTGAGCCTCTCAGGGTGTTAGTGGAACAGACAGCAATGGCAGACACCCACTCACACACACACACACACACACACACAGATATGAATCACACAGTATATTCACTGTTGAATAATATAAAATCCCAGCTTGGGTTTTAGTTAATTAGTCGTAAGGAGGTGGGATGAGGGGGGGGGATTGGATTCTCTCTCCTTTAACTTGGTCCAAGTTTGCCCAAAGGAGGTTATTGGGGATGGGGTCAGAGCTGTGCAAGGAGAGGGAGAGGAACAAACAGAAATTGTGATTTAGCAGGGGGGCAAGGAAAGGGAAGGAAAGGAGAAGAGACGAGAGAAGAGACGAGAGAAGAGGAGAGGAGAAGACTTGTCTCACATTTTTCACCACCAGGACAGATTTGAAGTGTTCTTCTGCTCAAGCTGCACTTGAACTGTCTGAATGAATTAGAATGACTGTGACAGATCTTTTCAGCGTAATGCTTTTTTGGGGGTTGTTAAATGTTCACACTTCAGACATTTCCCTCTGCGTGGGCCTTGCGTAACTTTGCAGGAGTTTGACTTGACATGTTCTGAAAACAATGTTGAGAACATGGAGAGCTAGAATATTTGGACTACTGCCTTAGCTAAAATGTCGTCACGTCATAACAGAGCCATCCCAGACAGAGGATTTGTCTGCAATGGCACCCTATTCCCTACCTAGTGCACTACTTTTTACTAGAACCCTATCGGCTCCTGGTCAAAACTCGTGTACTATATAGGGAATAAGGTTCCATTTCAGACATCCCCAGATTGTGTCTACAGACGGCTGCCATCTTGTAGTCCAGGGAACTGTGCAGACGGAACATACAGTAGCTCCCCTGTATTCCTAGATCACTTAACCTACCAGATGTCATCCTTCTGTCGGTTAGCTCCTAGATCACATAGATAGATCCAATCGAGACACAGTCAGTCCTCTGTAGTAACAACAACATGACCACTCAGAGGAGAGGAGATGAAGGGAAGAGGGCAAGGGAGGAGAGGACGGGAGGGCAAGGGAGGAGAGGACGGGAGGGCAAGGGAGGAGAGGACGGGAGGGCAAGAGAGGAGAGGACGGGAGGGTAAGAGAGGAGAGGACGGGAGGGCAAGAGAGGAGAGGACGGGAGGGCAAGAGAGGAGAGGACGGGAGGGTAAGAGAGGAGAGGACGGGAGGGCAAGAGAGGAGAGGACGGGAGGGCAAGAGAGGAGAGGAAGGGAAGAGGGCAAGGGAGGAGAGGACGGGAGGGTAAGAGAGGAGAGGAAGGGAAGAGGGCAAGGGAGGAGAGGACGGGAGGGTAAGGGAGGAGAGGACGGGAGGGCAAGGTAGGAGAGGACGGGAGGGCAAGAGAGGAGAGGACGGGAGGGTAAGGGAGGAGAGGACGGGAGGGCAAGGGAGGAGAGGACGGGAGGGCAAGAGAGGAGAGGACGGGAGGGCAAGAGAGGACGGGAGGGCAAGAGAGGAGAGGACGGGAGGGCAAGGGAGGAGAGGACGGGAGGGCAAGAGAGGAGAGGACGGGAGGGTAAGAGAGGAGAGGACGGGAGGGTAAGAGAGGAGAGGACGGGAGGGCAAGAGAGGAGAGGACGGGAGGGCAAGAGAGGAGAGGAAGGGAAGAGGGCAAGGGAGGAGAGGACGGGAGGGTAAGAGAGGAGAGGAAGGGAAGAGGGCAAGAGAGGAGAGGACGGGAGGGCAAGAGAGGAGAGGAAGGGAAGAGGGCAAGGGAGGAGAGGACGGGAGGGTAAGAGAGGAGAGGACGGGAGGGCAAGGGAGGAGAGGACGGGAGGGTAAGGGAGGAGAGGACGGGAGGGAAAGGTAGGAGAGGACGGGAGGGCAAGGGAGGAGAGGACGGGAGGGTAAGGGAGGAGAGGACGGGAGGGCAAGGGAGGAGAGGACGGGAGGGCAAGAGAGGAGAGGACGGGAGGGCAAGAGAGGACGGGAGGGCAAGAGAGGAGAGGACGGGAGGGCAAGGGAGGAGAGGACGGGAGGGCAAGAGAGGAGAGGACGGGAGGGTAAGAGAGGAGAGGACGGGAGGGCAAGAGAGGACGGGAGGGCAAGAGAGGAGAGGACGGGAGGGTAAGAGAGGAGAGGACGGGAGGGCAAGAGAGGACGGGAGGGCAAGAGAGGAGAGGACGGGAGGGCAAGGGAGGAGAGGACGGGAGAGCAAGGGAGGAGAGGACGGGAGGGCAAGGGAGGAGAGGAGTCCACCAAATGAAGAGAAAAGGCAGTACAGTGCAGTTCCCCGTAGAGAAGAGTGAACAATGCAACGCTGCACGAACCAAATGATGTACCGTAAGCAGAGTATCTACCCCCCCCCCCACGGCACCAGCAGGGGAGTGCTGATGTGCTGTTCTTACTCTCAATGACTGGGGAGAATATCTCCATCTATCCACAATATTATAGTAACCGTTAAAGGAGGTAAATGTAGTGATGTTGTGTTGCAGTCCAGCTGTGCATTTAGTGAGGTGAAATTCAACCCTCAGACAGCTGACTCGCTTCGCTGTTCTATATCTGTTCTACACTGAACATCGTTTTGAACAGTGGTTTCACCCTCAGCAGGCCCCAGTTGACAATGACCGTAAAGCTCTTGAGAGAACGCAGCAACAGAGACAAGGGACTGAAATCGTGTCTTTTGCGCGTGAATTGAAACGTGTACCCCTGATCGACAGCGTGGAAGAGGCTATAGGCCGTTTTAAACCAGCCCCAGTGGAGCCGAGACTAGTCTGGGGGTAAACCAGATCTAGAAGGCCAGGTGATTCTAGAAGGCCTGTCTGACAACATCAATCACCGGAAAGATGGACAGAAGGATCGAGAGAGATTAAAAAATAGATTAATGGCCCTGTAAACCAGAATTGCTACCAAAGAAATCCTTGTAGTTGTTGTACCGTCACCCCCCCAGGACCTTGAAGCAGTAAGCAACTAGTGTACCACAAACACACACATGCACACACGCATGCACACACCTACTGTACCATAAGACATGCTGTTGCACTGCCTGCCTGGAATTTATTGCATTTCTATCCTTGGTTTTAATTTCAGGAAATCATCGACCAAAATTCGGCCTACAAAATGTGTTCCAATTTATTTGATGACACGTTTTGTTTTGCCTGTGATTGTTAGTGTACTGGAAGCATTATTCGATGACACATATTGTCAGTAAATTAGAATGTTTTGTCTGTGATTGTTAGCGTCTGTGATTGTTAGTGTCCTGAAAGCGTTGTAAAATGTAGATGTAGCAGATGCCCGAAAGAAATAAACTAAGAGGTACATGTATGGTACAGTACCTTTGGCCTGTATCAGTACTGTAATACTGTCGTTTTATGTTCACGAATGGTTTCAACTGTAATTCTCTGGGATTACCTACTAACCCTGGGTCAAGCTGGGTGAACACACAACCCCCCCTCTCCCCCTGACATACATAGGTATTGCACAATCTCCAAGTAATATATAACTTATTTTTTATACATAGTCCCCCCATTTTAGTGAACCAAAAGTATTGGGACAAATTCATCTATGTGTATTAAAGTAGTCAAAAGTGTAGTATTTCCCATATTCCTAGCACGCAATGATTACATCAAGAGTCACAAGCTTTATGTAGTCATGGCGTGCTATCAAATGGCACCCTATTCCCTACAAAGCGCACTACCTTTGACCAGAGCCCATAGGGATGCCATTTGGGATCCAGTCATAGTCTGAATCAGGGAAACAGTCAGAGGTATAGTATAAGCCTATAGACTGTACCAGGCAGGCAGGCAGGCAGTCAGTCAGGGGTATAGTATAACAGGCAGATTGCTCAAGAGGGACTTCAAAATTGGATGTCTATCCATGTCCTGAGGACGTCGGGAAGTCACTTCAAAACCCGACCACTAGGGGCAACATTGAGCGCTATTACCATCAAGTTGGCTTGGGTTTGTCAAGGGCATTGTGGACAGGGGTGGTGGATAGGTTCTGGAACTCTGGATCAGAAGGTGGTGTGTTCAATCCCAGCGGTGAACTTTTTTTTCTCACCTTATTTCAAACCTTAACCTTATCAAATTGTATTTGTCCCATGCTTCGTAACAACAGGTGTAGACTAACAGTGCTTACTTACAGGTCCTATTCCAACACTGCAAAGTTAAAGGTAAACATTTATAAAAAATTGAAATAGTGACACGAGGAATAAATACACAGTGAATAACAAATATAACATGTCTATATACAGGGAGTACCAGTACCGAGTCAATGGGCAGGGGTACGAGGTAATTGAGGTAGCTACTGCATGTAAATACAGGACCAGTCAAAAGTTCGGACACACCTACTCATTCCAGGGTTTTTCTTTATTTTTTACTATTTTCTACATTGTAGAATAATAGTGAAGACATCAAAACTATGAAATTACACATATGGAATCGTGTAGTAACCAAAAAAGTGTTAGTGTACTGTAAGTATGTGTGAGCGTGTGGGTAGAGTCCATTGTGTGTGCATAGAGTCAGTGCAAGAGAGTTAGAGCAAAAGAGGGTCAATGCAGGTAGTCCGTGTAACCATTTTATTAGCTGTTTAGCAGTCTAATGTCTTGGGGGTAGAAGTTGTTCAGGGTCCTGTTGGTTCCAGACTTGGTGCACAGGTACCACTTGCTGTGCGGTAGCAATGAGAACAGTCTATGGCGTGGGTGACTGGAGTCTTTGACAATTTTTGTACTGGGCCGTACTCACCACCCTCTGTAGCGCCTTGCGGTCGGGTGCCTTGCAGTTGCCATACCAAGCGGTCATAAAGCCAGTCAAGATGCTCTTAATCAGGGCCTTTAACTAGCTTCTTTGTCTACCAGCGACTACCAGCCACTGTGGCAGCCACTCAGATATATATTTGTTTAAATCGACCAGCCACTGAGATTTTTTACCAGCCCAAATATTTTTGGTAACATTTCTAAAGCAAGGAATGTATTACTAGCAGTGGTGACCCGTCATTCAGGGCAGGTTATTTTGGCATTAATTCATGTTACGTATCAGTTTGCAAACAATGTCTTTTTAAAAATAATTAAGTTAATAAAGCCGCATACAAACTGGTGTCTTTCTTGAGTAAGGCAGCTCCATGAAGACGTTTCAGCCTAGCTCAATGCTTTCTGTGGTGGAGGGGCAGCCAGCCAAAGCACAGAGTGTAGACATAGGTAATCTTCGCTAGTTGCACCGTGATTGGCTCAGTGTTCTGTCACTTATTGGGCCACTACGTCACTGCATAATCTACAGGGAGAGCTAGACAGTTCAAGCCCCTTTGGGTGCTGCCATACATTTACATCTACCATAGCTCTGATTGAACTGATCATGTCAACATCATACTTTCAAAATCTTAGCTAGCAGTCATCATCATGAATCGTGTCGACAATCTACTGGAAAATACTTTTCAATCCTTGTCATTAAGCTTGAGACCATGGGTCTCGACCCCGCCCTGTGCAACTCGGTCCTGGACTTTCTGACGGGCTGCCCCCATGTGGTGAAGGTAGGAAACAACATCTCCACCCGCTGATCCTCAAAACCGTACTCCCTGTTAACCCATGACTGGGTGGCCATGCACGCCTCCAACTCAATCATCAAGTAGGCAGACGACACAACAGTGGTAGATTTGATTAGCAACAACGAAGAGACAGCCTACAGGGAGGAGGTGAGGGCCCTCGGAGTGTGGTGTCAGGAAAATAACCTCTCACTCAACGTAAACAAAACCAAAGAGATGATTGTGGACTTCAGGAAACAGCAGAGGGAACACCCCCCTATCCACATCGAAGGGACAGTAGTGGAGAAGGTAGACATTTTTAAGTTCTTTGGCGTACACATCACAGACAAACTGAAATGGTCCACCCACACAGACAGCGTGATGAAGAAGGCGCAACAGCGCCTCTTCAACCTCAGGAGGCTGAAGAAATTTGGCTTGTCACCTAAAATCCTCACAAACTTCTACAGATGCACAATCGAGAGCATCCTGTCGGGGTGTATCACCGCCTGGTACGGCAACTGCACCTGATGTCACAGGAAGGCCAAAAAGATCATCAAGGACAACAACCACCCGAGCCACTGCCTGTTCACCCCGCTATCATCCAGAAGGCGAGGTCAGTACAGGTGCCTCAAATCTGGGACCGAGAGACTGAAAAACAGCTTCTATCTCAAGGCCATCAGACTGTTAAATAGCCATCACTAACATAGAGAGGCTGCTGCAACATACAGCCTCAAGTCACTGGCACTCTAATCCATGGATTTAATAATGGTATCACTAGTCACTTTAAATAATGCCACTTTAATAATGTTTACATATCCTACATTACTCATCTCATATGTACAGTATTTTATACCATCTATTGCATCTTGCCTATGCCACACGGCCATCGCGCATCCATATGTACATATTCTTATTACATCCCCTTACATTTTGTGTATAAGGTAGTCGTTGTGAATTTGTTAGATTACTTGTTAGATATTATTGCACTGTCAGAACTAGAAGCACAAGCATTTCGCTACACTCGCATTAACATCTGCTAACCATGTGTATGTGACCAATAACATTTGATTTGATTTGATATGAAGAGAAACGATAGACAAAACGTATTGGCGCTCATGGGCCATTGAACATTACACAACAAATCGGAAATTGCAACTTTAACATTGAGTGGTTTGGAAGAAATCAGTGGCTAATTGCGAACGTTACAAAGCAATCACTATTTTGCTTTCCCTGTCTGCTATTCGGTGGAGAGGATGTGTGGTTAGGGATTTAAAACATTTGTCTTAAAGGGTCTATTTTCCAACCTTAAACAAATAAACATTGGTTGAATACATTGGCCATACTGTCAATCCAGCATGACTTCTGCCGCATTCAAAACAACTGGGAACTTGGAACTCGGGAAATCTCCCACTTCCGACTTCAGTGCGTTCAAGACAACTGAGAATTCTGAAAAAAACGGGCTCCGACTATGAAAATACGCTTTGAACGGTCATCCAACTCAGAATTCCAAGTCGGGAACTCGGGCCTCTTTCTAGAACTCTGACTGAAGATCACTGACGTCGTGATTCAACCTCGTTTTTTTTTGTTGAGTTCCTAGTTGTCTTGAAAGCACCGTAAATCCAGAGACTGACAGACTTTGATGATGAAATTTGATGACAAAGTTTGTGCCCAAGAATGACCGCCATGCCACCTTCTTGTTCAAGAACAGCACAGTACAGTCCAAAAATACAGTTGAAGTCGGAAGTTTACATACACTTAGGTTGGAGTCATTAAAACTCGTTTTTCAACCACTCCACAAATTTCTTGTAAGCAAACTATAGTTTTGGAAAGTTGGTTAGGATATCTGCTTTGTGTATGACACAAGTCATTTTTCCAACCATTGTTTACAGACAGATTATTTCACTTATCATTCACTGTATCACAATTCCAGTGGGTCAGAAGTTTACATACATTAAGTTGACTGTGCCTTTAAACAGCTTGGAAAATTCCAGAAAATGATGTCATAGCTTTAGAAGCTTCTGTTAGGCTAATTGACAACATTTGAGTCAATTGGATGTGCACCTGTGGATGTATTTCAAGGCCTACCTTCAAACTCAGTGCCTCTTTGCTTGACATCATGGGAAAATCAAAAGAAATGAGACAAGACCTCAGAAAAAGAATTGTAGACCTCCACAAGTCTGGTTCATCCTTGGGAGCAAATTCCAAATGCCTGAGGGTACCACGTTCATCTGTACAAACAATAGTACGCAAGTATAAACACCATGGGACCACACAGCCGTCATACCCCTCAGGAAGGAGACGCGTTCTGTCTCCTAGAGATGAACGTACTTTGGTGTGAAATGTGCAAATCACTCCCAGAACAACAGCAAAAGACCTTGTGAAGATGCTGTAGGAAACAGGTACAAAAATATCTATATCCACTGTAAAACTAGTCCTATATCGACATAACCTGAAAGGCCGCACAGCAAGGAAGAAGCCACTGCTCCAAAACCGCCATGAAAAAGCCACACTACGGTTTGCAACTGCACATGGGGACAAAGATCGTACTTTTTGGAGAAATGTCCTCTGGTCTGATGGAACAAAAATGGAACTGTTTGGCCATAATGACCATTGTTATGTTTGGAGGAAAAAGGGAAGGCTTGCAAGCCGATGAACACCATCCCAACTGTGAAGCATGGGGGTGGCAGCATCATTCAATTCAATTCAATTTTATTTTATATAGCCCTTCGTACATCAGCTAATATCTCGAAGTGCTGTACAGACACCCAGCCTAAAACCCCAAACAGCTAGTAATGCAGGTGTAGAAGCACGGTGGCTAGGAAAAACTCCCTAGAAAGGCCAAAACCTAGGAAGAAACCTAGAGAGGAACCAGGCTATGAGGGGTGGCCAGTCCTCTTCTGGCTGTGCCGGGTGGAGATTATAACAGAACTATGCCAAGATGTTCAAAAATGTTCATAAGTGACAAGCATGGTCAAATAATAATCATGAATAATTTTCAGTTGGCTTTTCAAAGCCGATCATCAAGAGTTGAAAAACAACAGGTCTGGGACAGGTGGCGGTTCCATAACCGCAGGCAGAACAGCTGAAACTGGAATAGCAGCAAGGCCAGGCGGACTGGGGACAGCAAGGAGTCACCACGGGCGGCAGTCCCGACGCATGGTCCTAGGGCCCAGGTCCTCCGAGAGAAAGAAAGAGAGAAGGAGAAAATTAGAGAGAGCCAAGATTTTCAAAATGTTCATAAATGACAAGCATGGTCAAATAATAATCAGGAATAAATCTCAGTTGGCTTTTCATAGCCGATCATTAAGAGTTGAAAACAGCAGGTCTGGGACAGGTAGGGGTTCCATAACCGCAGGCAGAACAGTTGAAACTGGAATAGCAGCAAGGCCAGGCGGACTGGGGACAGCAAGGAGTCACCACGGCCGGTAGTCCCGACGTATGGTCCTAGGGCTCAGGTCCTCCGAGAGAAAGAAAGAGAGAAGGAGAAAATTAGAGAGCGCCAAGATTTTCAAAATGTTCATAAATGACAAGCATGGTCAAATAATAATCAGGAATAAATCTCAGTTGGCTTTTCATAGCCGATCATTAAGAGTTGAAAACAGCAGGTCTGGGACAGGTAGGGGTTCCGTAACCGCAGGCAGAACAGTTGAAACTGGAATAGCAGCAAGGCCAGGCGGACTGGGGACAGCAAGGTGTCATCATGCCCGGTAGTCCTGACATATGGTCCTAGGGCTCAGGTTCTCAGAGAGAAAGAGAGAACGAAAGAATTAGAGAGAGCATACTTAAATTCACACAGGACACTGGATAAGACAGGAGAAGTACTCCAGGTAACCAACTGACCCTAGCCCCCCGACACATAAACTACTGCAGCATAAATACTGGAGGCTGAGACAGGAGCGGTCAGGAGACACTGTGGCCCCATCCGAAGAAACCCCCGGACAGGGCCAAACAGGAAGGATATAACCCCACCCACTTTGCCAAAGCACAGCCCCCGCACCACTAGAGGGAAATCCTCAACCACCAACATTACAATCCGGAGACAAGGCCGAGTATAACCCACAAAGGTCTCCACCACAGCACAAACCAAGGGGGGGCGCCAACCCAGACAGGAAGATCACGTCAGTAACTCAACCCACTCAAGTGACGCACCCCTCCTAGGGACGGCATGAAAGAGCACCAGCAAGCCAGTGACTCAGCCCCTGTAACAGGGTTAGAGGCAGAGAATCCCAGTGGAGAGAGGGGAACCGGCCTGGCAGAGAGACAGCAATCATGTTGTGGGGGTGCTTTGCTGCAGGAGGGACTGGTGCACTTCACAAAATAGATGGCACCATGAGGTAGGTAAATGATGTGCATATATTGAAGCAACATCTCAAGACATCAGTCAGGAAGTTAAAGCTTGGTTGCAAATGGGTCTTCCAAATGGACAATGACTCCAAGCATACTTCCAAAGTTGTGGCAAAATGGCTTAAGGACAACAAAGTCAAGGTATTGGAGTGGCCATCACAAAGCCCTGACTTCAATCCTTTAGAAAATTTGTGGGCAGAACTGAAAAAGTGTGTGCGAGCAAGGAGGCCTACAAACCTGACTCAGTTACACGAGCTCTGTCAGGAGGAATGGGCCAACTCATTGTGGGAAGCTTGTAAAGCTTGTGGTCCCGTGTGGCTCAGTTGGTAGAGCATGGCGCTTGCAACGCCAGGGTTGTGGGTTCATTCCCCACGGGGGGACCAGGATGAATATGTATGAACTTTCCAATTTGTAAGTCGCTCTGGATAAGAGCGTCTGCTAAATGACTTAAATGTAAATGTAAATGTAAAAGGCTACCCGAAACGTTTGACCCATGTTAAACAATTTAAAGGCAATGCTACCAAATACTAATTGAGTGTATGGTACCTTCTGACCCGCTGGGAATGTGATGAAAGAAATAAAAGCTGAAATAAATAATTCTCTCTACTATTATTCTGACATTTCACATTCTTAAAATAAAGTGTTCATCCTAACTGAACTAAAACAGGGAATTTTTACTAGGATTAAATGTCAGGAATTGTGAAAAATTTAGTTTAAATGTATTTGGCTAAGGCGTATGTTATCTTCCGACTTCATCTGTATGTCATCCGTTCTGCTGCATAAATGAAGAAATATGCCATGGAGATATTTATACTGTAGCTAAGAAATTAATACTAAGTGTATGTTTTGTAGTAAGCTGTTAGTAGCCCATGTGTCTCACTCTAAAAATGTAGTCCCTCTCCCCCTCAGAACTTAGCCTACTGACTTGGTGGTGCACATGTAGCCTATACCCTGTTTTAGAGAATTGTCATCATCAAATATTGTAAGAGCTTTCATTGTCTGCTAATATATGCAGAGAATACGGTAAGAACGGCCCATTTTCTGAATTCTGTCGCTGTCCATTTCAAAAGTGCTCAACAAATAGGCATATCACCACGTTCGTTTTAGCTCGCGCTCATTAATGTCTTCATCGGAGTTACTGCTCGCCTCTTATCCGCTTGTCATTCTCTTATGCCAAAGTTTGTACATCTCAATTGTTATATTGCTTATACTCTATCTATATCTCAGTATCTTATTCATCATTTTAGGCAATGTTGGAATGATCAATTTCATTGTTTTGCTTACTTTGTGTATTAAAATTAGCTCATGTGCTTCTCTCCACGATGAGGGGATACTATATATTGTTGTTGGGTCTGTAACCATGTTTGCCATTTTTTTTCAACAACAAGTTCAATAATAGGCCGATGTAATCCCAGTTGACATTGCAAGGGCTGTTTTGTTTGCCCACTGCGCTGTCTGTGCATCAGTATATTGTCTATAAAAGTAGATGTATTTTGTGTATACAACACAAATACAATACTGATTGTATTCTCCTTCATTTTTAGACCACATCGGCCCTAATTAAATACTTAAAATGGTATGCTAAACGCATCTCTCTCATCTCTCTCTCCCTCTCTCTGTTTGTGGTGACTTAAAGAAAAGCAAAGTTAAGGCTTTTATCTGAATTAACATCGATCCGAATTTCTGTCGCTGTCCATTTTTAAAGTGCTGAACAAAGGCCTACCTCGTCGCAGCTCGTTTGCTTGCACTTGCTTATACTTTTTATTTTTTTATTTATCCGTTATTTTACCAGGTAAGTTGACTGAGAACGCGTTCTCATTTACAGCAACGACCTGGGGAATAGTTACAGTGGAGAGGAGGGGGATGAATCAGCCAATTGTAAACTCTATACTTAGAGCTAAGTTTTAAAGATTTAAGAACAAACATTAAGAATTTACTTGAACATGAACGTAATAATATTTGTGTATGGTTCAAAAGTCAAAACCCATGTCGGCATTCGTTATTATTGAAGGAGAACGCGCTTCTTATCGAGTTACACAAGTCCACAAGAAGTCAGTGGAAACCATATTTATTTAAGCAAATCAACAATATCATCTACGGTTTTTAAAAAGCCAGTAAATGAGCCTGAATGAACTGTTTCACTGCCAGACAAGTCTCCGCTGACAGCCAGGTGTAGTGGTGGTAAGGATTCACTCCATGGTGCCGAAAAGAAAGCTCTGCTGTTGGGACAGCTTTATGTAGGCCCTAACAGTTTGTAGGCACTGTTTGTCGCCACAAGAGCATTAGTGAGGTCGGGGACTGATGTTGGGCGATTAGGCCTGGCTTGCAGTCGGACTTCCAATGAATCCCAAAGGTGTTTGATGGGATTGAGGTCAGGGCTCTGTGTAGGCCAGTCAAGTTCTTCCACACTGATCTCGACAAACCATTTCTGTATGGACCTCGCTTTGTGCACGGGGGCATTGTCATGCTGAAACAGGAAAGGGCCTTCCCCAAACTGTTGCCACAAAGTTGGACGCACAGAATCGTCTAGAATGTCATTGTATGCTGTAGCGTTAAAGATTTCCCTTCAATGGAACTAAGGGGCCAAGCCCGAACCATGAAAAACAACCCAAGACCATTATTCCTCCTCCACCAAACTTTACAGTTGGCACTATGCCTTGGGGCAGGTAGCGGTCTCCTGGCATCCGCCAAACCCAGATTTGTCTGTCGGACTGCCAGATGGTTAAGCGTGAATCATCATGCCAGTGAACGTATTTCCACTGCAATGAATGTATTGTTTAGTGTTGTGTTTGGTAGTGGCTTTGCTGGCATGCATCTAAAGAAATGTTTGTCTTCATCTGCCACACCAAGATTTACATGCTAAAATCGTCACTGATTACTAGCAGAAAGTAATGTGGTATATTGTTCCATTTAATTTAATATTTTGTGACTTGAGTTTTTTAACCAAAATATCACAGATGAGACAAAAATGTTCAACTGCCCTTTTAAGGTTAACGTGGTAACGGGCCACTTGAGTCCTTATGTGAGAATCTGACTAGTAGAGGCTGACAACATCTCTTTGCTAGCAGTGGAAGCAAACTCAAACATTGAAAAACAACCTAATTTGTGAACAAAACAATGGAAATATCCAAGAAACACGAGGATAAAGTCTCACTTTAGTAGTTAGACCAACTTTTATGACCTGTGTGCATTGCTTCTAAAAACGTATATTTTTGCACTTCACTCACAGTGCATACAGCAGCCACCCAGCCAGGCAGTGTGGCTGCGCGAGGTGGGATAGCTATAACATTAGGATTCCTATTTCTATGTGCATTACCAGCTATGAAACAAAACGGCATAAATACTTAGAAAACAGCTACTGCAGGATTTATTTAGCTATAAATCACTACTCACACGTGCCCAGACTTGACCTTTGACACATTTTAGGAAATGCTCACACGTTAGAGCCCTAAGTGTGACCACCTGCCAATGTGGCTGGTGAATTAGACATTCTTACCTGCCAATGCCAAAATCTTTCGGCATTTGGCAAGTGGCAGGTGTTCATTTTAGGCCCTGCTCTCAATGGTGCAGCTGTGTAACTTTTTGAGGATCTGAGGGCCCATCCCAAATCTTTTCAGCCTCCCGAGGGGCTAGCATTCTAAATTTGATGTTTGGAGCAACTTTGAAATTTGATGTAATCAAGGGACTTTTACGCTCAGGACCTCAGACTGGGGCCAAGGTTTACCTTCAACCCTAAGTGGACCCAAAGCACACAGCCAAGACAACACAGGAGTGGCTTCAGGACAAGTCTCTGAATGTCCTTTAAAAAATGTTTTATTTAACTACATGTGTGTCAGGTGTGTCCTTGAGTGGCCCAGCCAGAGCCTGGGCTTAAACCCAATCAAACATATCTGGAGAGACCTGAAAATAGCTGTGCAGAGACACTCCCCATCCAACCTGACAGCTTGAGATGATCTGCATAAAAGAATGGTAGAAACTCCCCAAATCCAGGTGTGCCAAGCTTGTAGCGTCATACTCAAGAAGACTCGAGGCTGTAATCGCTGCCAAAGGTGCTTCAACAAAGTACTGAGTAAAGGGTCTGAATACTAATGTAAATGTCATATTTCAGTTGTTTTTTATTTATTTAAAAAATGGAACATTTCTAAAAACCTGTTTTTGCTTTGTCATCATAGGGTATCACGTGTAGATTGATGAGAAAAAAAACAATTTCATCAATTTTAGAATAAGGCTATAAAGTAACAAAATGTGGAAAAAGTCATGGGGTCTGAATACTTTCTGAATGCATATATCACAGGAGGCTGCTGAGGGGAGGACCGCTCATAATAATGGCTGGAACGGAGAAAATGGAATGGCATCGAACACCTGGAAACCATGTGTTTGATGCATTTGATACCGTTCCACTGATTCCGCTCCAGTCATTACCACGAACCGTTCTTCCCAATTAAGGTGCAACAACATCTGCTAAATGTTGTATGCAACCAATAACAAAAAAACAACTAACTAACACCCTTGTCTTTCGTGAACTGATACTTCTTTCACATAGGATTCACGGTATGTTGCCTGTAAAAAAGATCAGGCAATGTGTTTTAGAACCCAATTCATACAGTCCTATTTTTACCATATTCTTGCCGGGATAAGCCTTTTATACCTCCGGTGCACATGCCGGCAAGTTTAGGAGTGAGACAAGTTGGCACTATGCATTCGGGCAAGTAGCATTCTCCTAGTATCCGCCAAACCCAGATTCGTCCGTCGGACTACCAGATGGTGAAGTGTGATTCATCATTCAAGAGAAGGCGTTTCCACTGCTTCAGAGTCCAATGGCGGCAAGCTTTACACCACTGCAGCCTATGCTGAGAATTGCGCATGGTGATCGTAGGCTTGTGTGCAGCTGCACAGCCATGTAAACCCATTTCATGAAGCTCCCGATGAACAGTTCTTGTGCTGACGTTTCTTCCAGAGGCAGTTTGGAACTCGGTAGGGAGTGTTGCAACCGAGGAGATACGATTTTTACGCACTACACGCTTCAGCACTTGCCGGTCCCGTTCAATAAACTTGTGTGGCCTACCACTTCGCGGCTGATCCGTTGTTGCTCCTAGACGTTTCCACTTCACAATAACAGCACTTACAGTTGACCGGGACAGCTCTAGCAGAGCTGAAGTTTTACGAAGTGATTTGTTGGAAAGGTAGCATGCTGAGGTGCCTAGGAACCATCAAGAGCAAAGACGTAGTGTGAGCCAATGCCGCCTCAGCATTATGCCTACGTGCGTACTTAGCCGTATGCAGAACTTTACTGCAATCATGACTAGGTCGGTTGGTGGAAATTAAAGTACAGGCTTTGATGCCGGCAATACCTTTCAGATATAAAGAAAAGTCTACAAAAAGTAGGCGGCAAAAAAAAGCTTGGAAGGAGTTTAACACTCACACTTGACTTTTTCCTCCTAGCACTGACTTTGAAGTTAGCTACTTTCTTGAGGACAAATGCACTTACTATGACTGAGATACTGTATGTGGTTGTCTCATCTAGCTATCTTAAGATAAACACACTAACTGTAAGTCATTCTGGTTAAGAGCGTCTGCTAAAGGACTGAAATGTAAATGTATAACCATATATACTTGGCAGCGGGCAGGCAGTCAGTCAGTGGTATATTATAAGCCTATAGCTTTGGCACCAGGGGAACAGTTATGGTGACCTGCTAATTAGCTAAAGTACAGAGAGCTGGAAATAGAGATTGGAGACCACAAAAAAATGTGTAAACAATGAGGCCTGGCCACGGGGGATTGCTATGGAGTTTTCCAATATAGCACCAGTGTGTCGCCAACGAATATGTTAATGTAGGCTCTCTTTCCATATAGCTATGGCTGACACTGAGGACTTGTGAAATGCAAATTTAACAACCTCTGCATCATCAAGACAATTCTTTGTGAGGTTAAAGGTGTTAAACTGACTGAAATATAACAAAATCGTTTGACATAGAAACACCAGGTTTTTCGCTTTTTTTTTTTAATAATGTTTTTTCATTGTGAAATTATGAAAAATAGGAATAACATTCCACCCATGAGGCCACTAGAGGGCGTTGTTATGTAAATGCACGCTAAAATGAACCAGTGGACTGGACTTGGCCCCAAGTCAGAGCAGGTCCGCCGGAGCCATGGCCCAGTGAGACACGGGTGCCGGCCCGCGTAGATGGAAACAGATAAAAGTCTGAGCCTTTTGGGTAAATCCTCAGAGGAAATGCTCCATTAATGTGTGTTTTACCTATAGCTCATGTGTGTAATGTGCGTGTTGATGGGCTAAGCCCCTTCCCCAGAGAATGAGAGAGAGACGGTGGAGATCATGAGTGCTCATGATCTTAAAAAGCACCGTCGAGTGAAGAAGGGAGGCGCGATAGAGGGATTAAAATAAGAAAATAAAAAATCGAAACAGCATCTCAAAATTAAAAACATTCCAAAATGAAATAAAGATGAGTGCCTGTTTTGAGCCGCCGGTCTTAATCTAAAAGTCAAGTAGATTAAATATATATACAGTGAGGAGCTCCACAGAATGCTAAGCCTGGTCTATACCTTCTCCCTGCAACACAGACTCTGCTCTTCGATTGTTCAATATCACAGAACATAGTATGGGATCAAAGCCATGCTGCTCTCCTGTGCTCCCTCCCTCCCTCTCTCTGTCCAAGGAGAAGGGAAATCCCTTCTCTTCCCCTCCACCCCCTCACTCTGTCTCCTCTCTCTCTCTCGCTCTCTCTCTCTTTTATCTAATTTTCTCAATTTCTCTCTCCACTTCTTCTTTCTCTTCCTCTCTCTCTCTCTCACTTGTTCTCCTTTCTCTCTTTCTCTCTCATAGGAGGAGAAAGGGGAGCGGATCTCCCATACTTAAAACAATTCGGTGTTATTTCCTACTCAACCCCATAATGCATTTATTATTGCAGATTTGCTTAGTGCCAAGTATTGATCAAGAGCCAGATCCCCGACTGGGTTCAAAGTACAGGAAGAGAGAGGAATGGAGGCAGTGGGTGTTTCTGAACTTGGATATTACCGTGCTCTGATTTTGCAAATTGAAGCATGCATCAGTCGGATTATGAGGCCAAATCAAAGTATGCGAAATGGAGCATGGACGGCACTTCGCGGAGGCGTACTCCTTTTGTACACATTTTGAAGCATGTATTGATGCAAGTTTCAACGGAATGTATGCACAGAAATATGACGCAAGCGCGTAAAAAAACTACGCAACATTTCTTGAAATCAATGGCAGACATTTTTTGGGCTGAAGCGAGAGAAAATAACCTCAAACTTCGGAATGAGATATTGCCCATTCACGTCTCATATGTTGCCTTACCATAATATTTTATCTTGATACGTTAATAAATTCAATTTGTGTTTATTTTGGCATGTTAACCTGCCTACAATACACACTGTAGTGTGCGTAGATCACAACCCCATTGTAAGACAATAATAAGTCTACCTAGCTAGCTAGCCACAAAGAATTGGTAGCTAGCTTGCCATGAAGAATTTACAAATAGTAATCTACCTTTCATTACAATAGTTTTAGGTCGTTTTTGTCTGTTAAACTAGCTGGCTAGCTATATTATTATCATTCACATATAGATAGCTGATAATTACTAAGTTAAGAGTTTGTTTAAGTAGTTATCTTGCGTCATCTGTGTTGCCGTTTGCCTGGCAGCAGATTGAGTGAACAGGCAGTAATGTTACAGGGCATAGCGAGTTGCGAGTATTGCTGCTGAGGTGACTGTGAGGCATGCACATCTCTCGTCTCCCATTATCTTACTTCAAAAAGTAATATCTGACAGAGAGGATGGCGTCCAGTGTTATATTGGCATGTTTTCCGAAGGGTTGACAGAGTACTTGAAGGCTGTGTAGTAGCTCATGTAGCCATGGATCATGATGAGTGATAGCTTAGCTAGCCAGCTAATTGGGCAGCTTGCTAAATAACCATGGATCATGACGAGGGATAACCTATTGCTACTGCGCTAGGAAGTTCCCTTTTGCTAGTAGATAAGTAGTGTCATTATTAATGCTAATGTTAACGTTATGTTAAAGTATGTTGCAAACTAATGCATATTACGTCAACACGAGTCGTCTCTTGCTAAAGATAGCTAGCTAGGTACTTTCGTTAAACACATTTCTTTGAAGCTAAATTATACAAAACACAAAACAGATTAACAGTCTCAATTGCTTTACTGACAATAATGCAATATTAAACAACACCCAGTTTGTGTTGTCTGAAGGCAAGGAGAGAGAGACAGAGAGAGAGAGAGACAGACAGACAGACAGACAGACAGACAGACAGACAGACAGACAGACAGACAGACAGACAGACAGAGAGAGAGAGACAGGGAGAGAGGGAGAGAGAGAGAGAGAGAGAGAGAGAGAGAGAGAGAGAGAGAGAGAGAGAGAGAGAGAGAGAGAGAGAGAGAGAGAGAGAGAAGAAGAGAGAGTTGGAGGGTGTATTTTGACATGCTCTAGAGAGGGCAATGGGTATCTGAAAAGCCAGAGAAATAAATTGTATTCCAATGCGTTATTGACCACAGGAGATGTCTCCAGTTTCACATCTGTAATGGGAAGATCCAAGGAGACAAACCCTCACCGCCATAATGTCCACCACCTACACCAAACTACTTTATGTAGTTAAGTGTTTAGATATCCATTAGGGTGTCCATACATCTGTGTATTTTAAGACATTTATAGCCAGGTTTGTTCTAGCTCATTATCAAATTGTGTTTTCACACTGTTTCTCATTTACCTTTCTTGCAAACAATCTTTCTCAGTGGAAATAAAATAAATAACACTGAATATTGAAAAGCATAATCAGAAAAACCGCCTCTCAGGTGTTTATCGTCACCCTCAAGATGGTGGGAGCTTGGTTGCATATTTTGAAACCTTTTCTTTTACAGAAACAGATGTCTGTCTGCCTGTGTGAGTGAATGTGTCAGGGCCTCAGAAGAACCCAGTTCCTATTCTCGTCCCCTGTTCTGTGGCTGAAAACAGTCACACACACACACACACACACACACACACACACACACACACACACACACACACACACACACACACACACACACACACACACACACACACACACACACACACACACACACACACACACACACACACACACACACAGAGAGAGAGAGAGAGAAGGCAGTAGAGTAACTATGCTAGCTAACGACTGTTCCTGAAGGTCACCAATCCCTGGAGAGATGTATTGTGGAAAGGTGTCTCCGCCACATGTGAGGGATGCCAGAGTGGATGGGTTGTCTTCTTTGACTTTGTTGTCCCCAAATTCATCACCGCTCCCTCTTTGTATGTGTTGGCACTCTCGCTCTTCCTCTGTCTTTTTCTCTTTCTATCTCTCTCTCTCGTTCACATTTTCCTTCTTTCCTCTCTCTCTTACCTGTAACTGAGAACGGGGGTCTCCAACAAAAACCGTATACTCTACAAGACACTCCTCCATCATTTTGTACCACTAAGTACCGGAAGTATGCAGGTTGAGAATAAGACGGAGAGAGTCAGAGATTCAGAGACAGAGAGTGCGAAAGATACAGAGAGAGAGAGATATACACACACACACACAAAACAAAGAAAGTGAGAGAGAGAGAGAGAGAGAGAGAGAGAGAGAGAGAGAGAGAGAGAGAGAGAGAGAGAGAGAGAGAGAGAGAGAGAGAGAGAGAGAGAGAGAGAGAGAGAGAGAGAGAGTCTCAGCCTCTCCAGTCTTTGTTTGCCTTGGATCATTAACTAGTGTTATAATTAGCAGGAATGCCTGGCTGTCACAGTAGGATTACAGGCAGGGAGGTGTCAGGGTGAAGTGTGTGTGTGTTTGTGTTAGTGCATTTATGTTTGTGTGTTTGTGTGTTCGTCTGTACGTCCTTGTGTGTGTCAAAGTGAAGAGTGTGTGTCCTCCTGTCCTGTGACACTGACCTGGCCCTGCCTGGCTCACAGTCTCACAGCTTGTTAGAAATTACAGATAGATATACTCCCTCCTCCCCTCCTCCCTCCAATCCCTCCTCCCTTTATCCCTCCATCCCCCACTAGGCTCCCATCTGCTCTACACCAATACTGGCACCAGTCCACATTCTAAATGGGGGGTGGGTATAAGGGCTGTGTGTGTGGGATGTGTATGTCCACATTTTTACATTTGAAATATCTACCTGTTGTTCCTATTTACGTCTTGGATTATGTTACTTTAGTTACACAAAATGAAATATATTTGAACTACACTGTAAAACTTTTCCTGTTGTTTTTCGATAACTTACAGGCATCCGGTTGCCTGTAAATTACCATAAAACAACAGGACAATGCATTACTTGGGGTTGGGGTTTGTATTTTACAGTATTTTACCGTGATTGCATGGGATTGGTTCCAGCAGGTTGGCTGCTAGCTAATGTGTTTATATATACAGCATATCAATGGTTGCCAGTTTGGTCTCAAACACTAGACTTAACATAGTGAAGTAAATCCGGGACACTCAAATTAGTATGATATGTTACATATGGTATTGTAAAAAAAGACAGTAGGGTACATAAAGCAAAACGAAAGGAGGGTGGTTGGTCAGGGGGTATAACGTGGTCCAATCTCATCACAGACAATTTGAGCTCATTAGCAACTTTGCAACTACTTGCTACTTTTTAGCTAGGGTAGGGTTAGGGTATGAATACTTTATGAAGGCACTGTATTTTTCTTTAGATTATTTAATTAACCTACATCATGTTATGTTACATCAAAAGTTATCCCTTTTGAGCGCAATAACACATTGTTGACCCTTTGACGTGTACGATCACATTGGAACAGTAGAAACAGAACGTATGATGCAACAAACGCCTCTAAACAGGATTGTTGTCTGAAAACCATCTAAACATTGTTTTGTACTGATGGGAAATAAAGGTCTTCACAAGTTTATGTCTAGATTTCACCATTTAGGGTAAAAGATAAATGCGAACTTCGTCATCCAAACATCAAACGGAACACATTCACAGCCAAACTTATTCCATAAACCAGTCTAAATAACAGGTTGAGCTGACAAAAAAACTAAACATAACTAAGCAACCTAAAAGCTAGACTTGTTTACAATGTACCACATCTCTGGCGAGCCCAAGAGACGAATGTAATGTTGTTTAGAAAAGAAATGCATGTCAGCTAAGCTAACAGCAGCTAAATTCTTTATGATGGCAGCCATGTTTGTTTATGTTGGACAAGCGAAAACCTAATCCCAGAATGCCATTCACTATAAGACGCAAATAAACAAAAGCTGTGTTCGAATACTCATACTAGCCACACTAACCGTACTATTTGTGATGTAAATTGAGTATGTAGTATGCTTATTGGTCATAGTATGGATATAGTTAGTATACCAAAAGTTCCCGGATGTCGTACTACATTCACCAAAATACGAAGTATGCAAGCACTATTTCCGTGCTTTTAGGGCCCATAATGCAACTCTTCCGAACATGGGCGTGGCTTCAACGTTTTCAGATTTGAAGAAAATGTTGGAAAATATGCAGCCGAAGTCTGACCAGAGCGGATACAAATTAATTGCTTTAACTAATTATGTTGAGCAATGTAATAAAGTAATGACTTTTCAAATAAGTTAGGTTATACATTATGTTGGCTGACAATTTGTTAGCTATTCTATCCTTACGAACCGCATAGCATATCATTACAGCAGAATGTTAGCTAGCTACCTAATGTTAGTTGGCTACTAATACATCAAACTTGCCACTATATTAACTATATGCTATCTAACTAACGTTTAATACCTTGATTATTCACGTTATTCTAAGCTTAGCTAAGTGGTATAGTCGTTGCGCATTCTCAATGGACATTGTTAATTCGGGTGCGTTCGTAATTTCGCTCTGGCTATCTAATCTGATTTCAGAACACTCCCATCTGAGTGTACCAGAGAGCAGAATAACTGATGAATTTACGGACGCTCAACACCCGTTGAATATGGATGGTGTCAGTAAAGTACAGCAGAAAAGGGTATTTAAATAGGTCAGAGTGAGGTGTTCTCCCATTTGTGTCTGGAAGTAGCTAGCAAGCTAGCCAACGTTAGCCAGTTAGCTTGGGTGCTTGACTGCGTTTGTGAGGTCAGAATGCTCAGATCAACCCTACTCCTCGGCCAGAGCATCCAGTGTGCACTCTGAATGCTCCGAGAGGAAAACACTCTGAATTTACGAATGGACAAACTAACAACGCTCTGAATTTACGAACGCACAGAGTGCACTCTGAGTGCATTCTGGCCCTCCAGATTGAATTTACAAACACACCCAAAGTCGTAAGATGTCCAGCTAGTCATTTGTTATGCTAACAAGCTAGCAAGGTGTTGCATAGCAACAGTGTCAACTTCCGGTAGACAGGCGTAGCGCTATTACGCTCAACTGAAAGGATACCATTCGTTGACAGTATACTAAAATGAACTAATAGTACATAGTATGTAGTATATACTCATTAAGTATGTAGTATACAGTATGTTAGTATGGGTATTCGAACACAGCTAAAGTCAAAGTCAACGATGTCTGCGCCCATTGCCTGAAAAACATTAACTTAGTTTGGCCACTTTTCAGCACATGACATGACAAGTCGTTTACCGTTTTTGACAAATCACAAGCATATAAAATGTTATCACCTCACAGATCATCACACCAAATACAAGCCTACTGCATAGCCTAACCGTAGCATGAGAGCTAAACAGGGATGAAACCATTTTAGGGGGGTTTCTGGGGGGGGTTAATTTGTGGGGGGGTTTCAAGTCCATAGGGGGTAGAAAATGGGGAAGGTATCGTGGGGGGATATGATGCAGGAAATATTACTATGATGGGGGTTTTATCAATAAATGGGGGGGCAAACATAGAATAAGTTTATACGCTAAATAAAAATAAAAACCCGGGAAAGGGGGGTCTAAACTGGCAACCCCGAAGTTACAATCTGATGATGCGTTCAAAACAACTTGGAACTGGAAACACGGAAATCACAGACTTCCAACCTAAATGCGTTCATGACAACTGGCAACTCGGAAAAAAGGAGCGCCGACTTGGTAAAAACTTTTTGAACGGTCATCCGATTCCAACTCGGGAACTTGGGCCTCTAATTTTTAATTGACAAGTTTAAACATTATAGATAATTAGCAGGCTGCGTGCCTTGGTTTGAGGGCAGCGCGGGTTAACGCTCCTGCTGCGTAACAATCACATTTTGGAACAGTGAGTGCATTCTGATATCACGCACATAAAAAAACCTAGCGCTGGAGCAAGCATTAAAGATATTTGGAACTGACACTTGAAAAGTATTTAAAAATATGCCGAAATTAGGCATGTATATACAGTGCCTTCAAAAAGTATTCACACAGCCTGAATTCGAAATTAATGAACTATGTTTTTTTTCTAACCTATCTACACACAATACATTTACATTTACATTTAAGTCATTTAGCAGACGCTCTTATCCAGAGCGACTTACAAATTGGTGCATTCACCTTATGATATCCAGTGGAACAACCACTTTACAATAGTGCATCTAACTCTTTTAAGGGGGGGGGGTTAGAAGGATTACTTTATCCTATCCTAGGTATTCCTTAAAGAGGTGGGGTTTCAGGTGTCTCCGGAAGGTGGTGATTGACTCCGCTGACCTGGCGTCGTGAGGGAGTTTGTTCCACCATTGGGGTGCCAGAGCAGCGAACAGTTTTGACTGGGCTGAGCGGGAACTGTACTTCCTCAGAGGTAGGGAGGCGAGCAGGCCAGAGGTGGATGAACGCAGTGCCCTTGTTTGGGTGTAGGGCCTGATCAGAGCCTGAAGGTACGGAGGTGCCGTTCCCCTCACAGCTCCGTAGGCAAGCACCATGGTCTTGTAGCGGATGCGAGCTTCAACTGGAAGCCAGTGGAGAGAGCGGAGGAGCGGGGTGACGTGAGAGAACTTGGGAAAGTTGAACACCAGACGGGCTGCGGCGTTCTGGATGAGTTGTAGGGGTTTAATGGCACAGGCAGGGAGCCCAGCCAACAGCGAGTTGCAGTAATCCAGACGGGAGATGACAAGTGCCTGGATTAGGACCTGCGCCGCTTCCTGCGTGAGGCAGGGTCGTACTCTGCGAATGTTGTAGAGCATGAACCTACAGGAACGGGTCACCGCCTTGATGTTAGTTGAGAACGACAGGGTGTTGTCCAGGATCACGCCAAGGTTCTTAGCACTCTGGGAGGAGGACACAATGGAGTTGTCAACCGTGATGGCGAGATCATGGAACGGGCAGTCCTTCCCCGGGAGGAAGAGCAGCTCCGTCTTGCCGAGGTTCAGCTTGAGGTGGTGATCCGTCATCCACACTGATATGTCTGCCAGACATGCAGAGATGCGATTCACCACCTGGTTATCAGAGGGGGGAAAGGAGAAGATTAATTGTGTGTCGTCTGCATAGCAATGATAGGAGAGACCATGTGAGGATATGACAGAGCCAAGTGACTTGGTGTATAGCGAGAATAGGAGAGGGCCTAGAACAGAGCCCTGGGGGACACCAGTGGTGAGAGCACGTGGTGCGGAGACAGATTCTCGCCACGCCACCTGGTAGGAGCGACCTGTCAGGTAGGACGCAATCCAAGCGTGGGCCGCGCCGGAGATGCCCAGCTCGGAGAGGGTGGAGAGGAGGATCTGATGGTTCACAGTATCAAAGGCAGCCGATAGGTCTAGAAGGATGAGAGCAGAGGAGAGAGAGTTAGCTTTAGCAGTGCGGAGCGCCTCCGTGACACAGAGAAGAGCAGTCTCAGTTGAATGACTAGTCTTGAAACCTGACTGATTTGGATCAAGAAGGTCATTCTGAGAGAGATAGCAGGAGAGCTGGCCAAGGACGGCACGTTCAAGAGTTTTGGAGAGAAAAGAAAGAAGGGATACTGGTCTGTAGTTGTTGACATCGGAGGGATCGAGTGTAGGTTTTTTCAGAAGGGGTGCAACTCTCGCTCTCTTGAAGACGGAAGGGACGTAGCCAGCGGTCAAGGATGAGTTGATGAGCGAGGTGAGGTAAGGGAGAAGGTCTCCGGAAATGGTCTGGAGAAGAGAGGAGGGGATAGGGTCAAGCGGGCAGGTTGTTGGGCGGCCGGCCGTCACAAGACGCGAGATTTCATCTGGAGAGAGAGGGGAGAAAGAGGTCAAAGCACAGGGTAGGGCAGTGTGAGCAGAACCAGCGGTGTCGTTTGACTTAGCAAACGAGGATACCCCATAATGTCAAAGTGAAAACATATTTTTTGAAACTTTTAGACATTTATTGAAAATGAAATACAGCAATACAGTCAGAAGTTTACATACACATTAGCCAAATACATTTAAACTCAGTTTTTCACAATTCCTGACATTTAATCTTAGTAGAAATTCCCTGTTTTAGGTCAGTTAGGATCTCCACTTTATTTTAAGAATGTGAAATGTCAGAATACTAGTAGAGAGAATTATTTATTTCAGCTTTTATTTCTTTCATCACATTCCCAGTGGGTCAGAAGTTTACATACACTCAATTAGTATTTGGTAGCATTGCCTTTAAATTTAACTCGGGTCAAACGTTTCGGGTAGCCTTCCACAAGCTTCCCACAATAAGTTGGGTGAATTTTGGCCCATTCCCCATGACAGAGCTGGTGTAACTGAGACAGGTTTGTAGGCCTCCTTGCTTGCACACACTTTTTCAGTTCTGCCCACAAATTGTCTATAGGATTGAGGTCAGGGCTTTGTGATGGCCACTCCAATACCTTGACTTTGTTGTCTTTAAGCCATTTTTCCACAACGTTGGAAATATGCTTGGGGTCATTGTCCATTAGGAAGACCCATTTGCGACCGAGCTTTAACTTCCTGACTGATGTCTTGAGATGTTGCTTCAGTATATCCAAATATATCCAAATGGACAATGACCCCAAACATATTTCTTCGGCTTGCAAGCTTCCCCCTTTTTCCTACAAACATAACGATGGTCATTTTGGCCAAACAGTTCTATTTTTGTTTCATCAGACCAGAGGACATTTCTCCAAAAAGTATGATCTTTGTCCCCATGTGCAGTTGCAAATCATAGTCTGGCTTTTTCATGGCAGTTTTGGAGCAGTGGCTTCTTCCTTGCTGAGCGGCCTTTCAGGTTATGTCGATATAGGACTCGTTTTACTGTGGATATAGATACTTTTGTACCTGTTCCTCCAGCATCTTCACAAGGTCCTTTGCTGTTGTTCAAGGATTGATTTGCACTATTCGCACCAAAGTACGTTCATCTGTAGGAGACAGAACGCGTCTCCTTCCTGAGCGGTATGATGGCTGCGTGGTCCCATGGTGTTTATACTTGCGTACTATTGTTTGTACAGATGAACGTGGTACCTTCAGGCGTTTGGAAATTGCTCCCATGGATGAACCAGACTTGTGGAGGTCTATAATTATTTTTCTGAGATCTTGGCTGATTTCTTTTGATTTTCCCATGATGTCAAGCAAAGGGGCACTGAGTTTGAAGGTAGGTCTTGAAATACATCCACAGGTACACCTCCAACTCAAATGATGCCAATTAGCCTATCAGAAGCTTCTAAAGCCTAGACATAATTTAAAGGCACAGTCAAGTTAGTGTATGTAAACTTCTGACCCACTGGAATTGTGATACTGTGAATTATAAGTGAAATAATCTGTCTCTAAACAATTGTTGGAAAAATGACTTGTGTCATGGACAAAGAAGATGTCCTAATCGACTTGCCAAAACTATAGTTTGTTAACATGACATTTGTGGAGCGGTTGAAAAATGAGTTTTAATGACTCCAACCTAAGTGTATGTACAGTGGGGCAAAAAAGTATTTAGTCACCCACCAATTGTGCAAGTTCTCCCACTTAAAAAGATGAGAGAGGCCTGTAATTTTCATCATAGGTACACTTCAACTATGACAAAATGAGAAAAAAAATCCAGAAAATCACATTGTAGGATTTCTTATGAATTTATTTGCAAATTATGGTGGAAAATAAGTATTTGGTCAATAAGTCAAAAGTTTATCTCAATACTTTGTTATATACCCTTTGTTGGCAATGACAGAGGTCAAACGTTTTCACAAGTCTTCACAAGGTTTTCACACACTGTTGCTGGTATTCTGGCCTATTCCTCCATGCAGATCTCCTCTAGAGCAGTGATGTTTTGGGGCTGTTGCTGGGCAACACGGACTTTCAACTCCCTCCAAAGATTTTCTATGGGGTTGAGATCTGGAGACTGGCTAGGCCACTCCAGGACCTTGAAATGCTTCTTACGAAGCCACTCCTTCGTTGCCCGGGTGGTGTGTTTGGGATCATTGTCATGCTGAAAGACCCAGCCACGTTTCATCTTCAATGCCCTTGCTGATGGAAGGAGGTTTTCACTCAAAATCTCACGATACATGGCCCCATTCATTCTGTCCTTTACACGGATCAGTCGTCCTGGTCCCTTTGCAGAAAAACAGCCCCAAAGCATGATGTTTCCACCCCCATGCTTCACAGTAGGTATGGTGTTCTTTGGATGCAACTCAGCATTCTTTGTCCTCCAAACACGACGAGTTGAGTTTTTACTAAAAAGTTCTATTTTGGTTTCATCTGACCATATGACATTCTCCCAATCTTCTTCTGGATCATCCAAATGCTCTCTAGCAAACTTCAGACGGGCCTGGACATGTACTGGCTTAAGCAGGGGGACACGTCTGGCACTGCAGGATTTGAGTCCCTGGCGGCGTAGTGTGTTACTGATGGTAGGCTGTGTTACTTTGGTCCCAGCTCTCTGCAGGTCATTCACTAGGTCCACCCGTGTGGTTCTGGGATTTTTGCTCACCGTTCTTGTGATCATTTTGACCCCACGGGGTGAGATCTTGCGTGGAGCCCCAGATCGAGGGAGATTATCAGTGGTCTTGTATGTCTTCCATTTCCTAATAATTGCCTCCACTGTTGATTTCTTCAAACCAAGCTGCTTACCTATTGCAGATTCAGTCTTCCCAGCCTGGTGCAGGTCTACAATTTTGTTTCTGGTGTCCTTTGACAGCTCTTTGGTCTTGGCCATAGTGGAGTTTGGGGTGTGACTGTTTGAGGTTGTGGACAGGTGTCTTTTATACTGATAATAAGTTCAAACAGGTGCCATTAATACAGGTAACGAGTGGAGGACAGAGGAGCCTCTTAAAGAATAAGTTACAGGTCTGTGAGAGCCAGAAATCTTGCTTGTTTGTAGGTGACCAAATACTTATTTTCCACCATAATTTGCAAATAAATTCATTAAAAATTCTACAATGTGATTTTCTGGAGAAAAAAATTCTCATTTTGTCTGTCATGTTTGAAGTGTACCTATGATGAAAATTACAGGCCTCTCTCATCTTTTTAAGTGGGAGAACTTGCACAATTGGTGGCTGACTAAATAGTTTTTTGCCCCACTGTAAACTTCCGACTTCAACTGTATCTTATTTAATAACCTTTAGTCAATACTTTGTAGAAACACATTTGGCAGAAATTACAGCTGTGAGTCTTCCTGGGTAAGTCTCTAAGAGCTCTCCACACATGGATTGTGCAACATTTGGCAATTATTCTTTTTTAAATTCTTCAAGCTCTGTTAAATTGGTTGTTGATCATTGCTAGACTACCATTTTCAGGTCTTGCCATAGATTTAGGTCAAAACTATAACTCGGCCACTCAGGAATATTCACCTTCTTCTTGGTAAGCAACTCCAGTGTAGATTTGGCCTTGTGTTTTAGGTTATTGTCCTGCTGAAAGGTGAATTCATCTCCCAATGTCTGGTGGAAGCAGACTGAACCAGGTTTTCCTCTAGGATTTTGCCTGCGCTTAGCTCCAATCAGTTTATTTTTTCATGAAAAACTCCCCAGTCCTTAATGATTACAAGCATACCCATAACATGATGCAGCCACCACTGTGCTTGAAAATATGGAGATTGATACTCAGTAATGTGTTGTGTTGGATTTGCCCCAAACATAACACTTTCTATTCAGGACATGAAGTTAATTTCTTTGCCA
This sequence comes from Salvelinus alpinus, assembly GCF_045679555.1. NCBI lineage: Eukaryota > Metazoa > Chordata > Actinopteri > Salmoniformes > Salmonidae > Salvelinus > Salvelinus alpinus. Next base: position 4,973,622 of record NC_092097.1, read on the forward strand.
CATTTTTTGCAGTATTACTTTAGTGCCTGATTGCAAACAGAATGGATGTTTTGGAGTATTTTTATTATGTACAGTGTCACGACTTCCGCCGAAGTTGGTCCCTCTCCTTGTTCGGGTGGCGTTCGGCGGAGGAAGTCGCCGACCTTCTAGCCATCACTGATCCTCTTTTCATTTTCCTTTGGTTTTGTCTTGTCTTGTATCACACCTGGTTCCAATCCCATTCATTATATGTTGTGTATTTATCCCTCTGTTCCCCCTCATTGTCCTTGTCGGTGATTGTTTGTTTGTAAGCTATGTGCAAGATATGTTCTGGTGTGCGACGGGTTTTGTACTATTTTGTATATTTTGGTTTTCAGAGTTTTTGAGCACCTAGTAAACTGCTCCGTTTTATACCAAGTTCGATCTCCTGCGCCTGACTTCCTTGCCACCAGCACGCACCTTTACATACAGGCTTCCTTATTTTCACTCTGTCAAATAGTCTAGTATTGTGGAGAAACTACAATGTTGTTGATCCATCCTCAGTTTTCTCCTATCACAGCTATTAAAGTCTGTAAGTGTTTTAAAGTCAAATCAAATCAAATCAAATGTATTTATATAGCCCTTGTTACATCAGCTGATATCTCAAAGTGCTGTACAGAAACCCAGCCTAAAACCCCAAACAGCAAGCGATGCAGGTGTAGAAGCACGGTGGCTAGGAAAAACTCCCTAGAAAGGCCAAAACCTAGGAAGAAACCTAGAGAGGAACCAGGCTATGAGGGGTGGCCAGTCCTCTTCTGGCTGTCCCGGGTGGAGATTATAACAGAACATGGCCAAGATGTTCAAATGTTCATAAATGACCAGCATGGTCAAATAATAATAATCACAGTAGTTGTCGAGGGTGCAACAAGTCAGCACCTCAGGAGTAAATGTCAGTTGGCTTTTCATAGCCGATCATTAAGAGTATCTCTACCGCTCCTGCTGTCTCTAGAGAGTTGAAAACAGCAGATCTGGGACAGGTAGCACGTCCGGTGAACAGGTCAGGGTTCCATAGCCGCAGGCAGAACAGTTGAAACTGGAGCAGCAGCACGGCCAGGTGGACTGGGGACAGCAAGGAGTCAAAGAAAGAGAGAAAGAGAGAATTAGAGAGAGCATACTTAAATTCACACAGGACACCGGATAAGACAGGAGAAGTACTCCAGATATAACAAACTGACCCTAGCCCCCCGACACAAACTACTGCAGCATAAATACCGGAGGCTGAGACAGGAGGGGTCAGGAAACACTGTGGCCCCATCCGATGATACCCCCGGACAGGGCCAAACAGGAAGCATATAACCCCACCCACTTTGTCAAAGCACAGCCCCCACACCACTAGAGGGATAGCTTCAATCACCAACTTACCATCCTGAGACAAGGCCGAGTATAGCCCACAAAGATCTCCGCCACGGCACAACCCAGTCACCATTGGCTTCATGGTGAAATCCCTGAGTGGTGTACTTCCTCTCCGGCAACTGAGTTAGGAAAGACGCCTGTATCTTTGTTGTGACTGGGTGTTATTGATACACCATCCAAAGTGTAGTTAATAACTTTATCATACTCAAAAGGATATTAAATGTCTGCTTTTATATTTTTAGCGATCTATCCATAGGTGCCCTTCTTTGCGAGACATTGGAAAACCTCCCTGGTCTTTGTGGTTTAATCTGTGTTTGAAATTCACTGCTCAGCTGAGGGAACTTATAGATAATTATATGTGTTGGGTACAGAGATTAAGTAGTCCTTAAAATAATGTTAAACATTATTATTGTACACAGTGAGTCTGTGCAACTACTAATTATGTTACTTGTGAAGCCATTTTATTTCTCCTCAACTTATTTGTACTTGCCATAACAATGGGGTTGAATACTTGTTGACTCAAAACATTTCAGCATTAAACATTAAATCAATTTAGAGTTGTTAAACGGGAGTGAAGAGTGTGTTGACAAGCACCAGAATTTGTACGAAAATAAAATGATTATGCATACCAATATATTAGCAAAGAATTAAGAGTGAATAATGTGCTTGTGTCAGGCGAAAATGAAATAAAACGTTTTACCATTGCAACATTTGATGTCCAGTCACGTTCATTGGTGGTGGTCTGAAGCTTGCACAAATGTCGATGCCTCATTGCGATTGGTTAATCCCCATCATTGGCAACAATGTCAATGAGCTTCACCACAATTCATCACAATGGTCAGTACATTTACATTTGACATAAGCCTCAGAGCAATTCGAAAACAGATTGATGTCACAAATATATACGTTTTACAGTTCTTTACTAAAAAATTTGTCATTTGTTACATTTGACTGTGTAAAACCTAGCAGTACTACTTATTTCACTGAGTGTGAGGTGGATGTATAGCATTTTGCACAAAGAAACATGATTATTTGTCGCTCTGAAATGAACCCATCAAGTGATAGATTTTAAACAAATACATGTCTGTCATTGAACAATGCCATGATTGCATAGTGAAAAAAAATACCAATATCTTTCATAATTTCTTTAAACAATAAAAGCTAATTTACCAACAATTTTGAAAATGGATATATAGCATTTTGAAATGAAGCGCTTCAAATGTACAAATTGAACATATAAATCCTTGAATGAGATGGCCAGTATCTCAGTATTCCACAAATTGCAGCATTTTCCATCAATGTGGAAAATCTTTCAAAGTCTTTAAATTATTACGTATTGTTATTATTACATTTATTTCAACAGGGACAATGTACTGTACAACAAAACAGTCTTAGTATCACGACTCAGGATATGACCCAGATGCAGACACAGGAGGCGGATATTACGGTTCTCAGATGATTTATTGGAAACAAGTGGCAGGCAAAGGGCAGGTCGAGGACAGGCAGGGGTTCGTGATCAGGTCAGTCAGACAGGTACAGGACGGCAGGCAGGCTCGGGGTCAGGGCAGGCAGGGGTTCGTGATCAGGTCAGAGTCAGGCAGGTACAGGACGGCAGGCAGGCTCGGGGTCAGGGCAGGCAGGGGTTCGTGATCAGGTCAGAGTCAGGCAGGTACAGGACGGCAGGCAGGCTCGGGGTCAAGGCAGGCAGCGGTTCGTGATCAGGTCAGAGTCAGGCAGGTACAGGACGGCAGGCAGGCTCGGGGTCAGGGCAGGCAGGGGTTCGTGATCAGGTCAGAATCAGGCAGGTACAGGACTTTTATTTATTTATTTATTTATTTTTTACCGTTATTTTACCAGGTAAGTTGACTGAGAACACGTTCTCATTTGCAGCAACGACCTGGGGAATAGTTACAGGGGAGAGGAGGGGGATGAATGAGCCAATTGTAAACTGGGGATTATTAGGTGACCGTGATGGTTGAGGGCCAGATTGGGAATTTAGCCAGGACACCGGGGTTAACACCCCTACTCTTACGATAAGTGCCATGGGATCTTTAATGACCTCAGAGAGTCAGGACACCCGTTTAACGTCCCATCCGAAAGACGGCACCCTACACAGAGCAGTGTCCCCAATCACTGCCCTGGGGCATTGGGATCTTTGTTTAGACCAGAGGAAAGAGTGCCTCCTACTGGCCCTCCAACACCACTTCCAGCAGCACCTGGTCTCCCATCCAGGGACTGACCAGGACCAACCCTGCTTAGCTTCAGAAGCAAGCCAGCAGTGGTATGCAGGGTGGTATGCAGGTACAGGACTGCAGGCAGGCTCGGGGTCAGGGCAGGCAGAATGGTCAGAACCAGGTAAAACTAGGAATCAGAACTAGAGAAACAGGACGGCGGGAAAGAACACATGTAAGACCTGACAAGACAAGACTAACTGGCAACAGACAAACAGAGAAGACATATATAAATACACAGGAGATGATGGGCATATGGGCGACACCTGGAGGGAGGTGTAGACAAGAAAAAGACAGGTGAAACAGATCAGGGTGTGATGTGACACTCAGTGCACTTGAGAACAGATGTGTTGGACCAGATTTAGCCAACAGCTCATTTCTATCTGCAGTACCTGGGAAGGTGAACATGTAAACAAGAAAAACATTATATATGACCAGATAACATACAAGAATCTGACAAAAATAACTGAGGTCAGGACATACAGATATGTTTCCACACAGGAGTGAAGACGTTGTACATAATAATCATCGGGACACATTGCTATTGGAAATATAAGTTGTAAAAAGAGTTTAAAAAAACGTAAACAAAACCAAACAGCAAAAAAAAGGTTAATGATGGCTACAACTCTGCTGTTCTTTTAAGCACTGTTTCAGTTTTTGCGTAAACGCACTGACAATATGTAACGGCTGTCGTAGTCGTTCTCCTCCTCAGACGAGGAGGAGCATGGATCGGACCAAGATGCAGAGTAGTTAGGGTTCATTATTTAATGAAAAATCAACAAAACACTTCAAAATACAACACCAACAAACGTGACAAACCCGAAACAGTCCTGTGTGGCCCAAACACAGTCACAGGAACAAACACCCACAAAACACAAGTGAAACCCAGGCTGCCTAAGTATGATTCTCAATCAGGGACAACGATTGACAGCTGTCTCTGATTGAGAATCATACCAGGCCGAACACCAAATCCCAACATAGAAAATCAACCATAGACCAACCCACCCAACTCACGCCCTGACCAACTAAAATAAATACAAGACAAAGGAAAACAGGTCAGGAACGTGACACAATAGCTGTACTTTCTACGTTTTTCGGGAAGTTGGTTGCCGTGGTGAACAGCTTTTACGGAAAATGTTGATTCGTCAAAAGCTGTTCTACACTGGAATTCTACTGTTGCCATTCACTGCTCCCCTAGCATGTGACCCTATATATAGTAGTCACTTGACTAAACCTTTTTTTTTTTAAACAGCTTTACATTTGAACATTCACAAAAACTTTCCAAACTTAAAGTTGAAATCCAAGTGAAACTGGGTGAAACTGCCACGCCCGTTTGTGATATTACAACAACAAAGAAGTTACTGAAAACAACAAACATACACTTTGTTCTCTCTGACATTATTGCGCGCACGATGGAACAGCAGAATATATACTGCAATTTTTTTTGGACCACACTGCTCGACGCACCTCACCTCCATTTTGTCCACAAAACAAAAACAGTAGTAAAGGTGTTGGGGCGGACAGTGGCGCTGTTTCCCCTAATGCGGATTCCATCTTTAACAAATTGTGTTTCTTGAGAATTAAACAGTGGTGACGATCATTCGGTTTTTGATCAAAAAATTTCAACGCCATTCAGCAAACTCCAGGCGCATACATTTGCTGGATGACATGAAAATAGAGCTCTTTGGATTGCAAATACATTCATTCAAAAACATGACTGCCTACAAAAAGACTAACACAACCATTCTTCTCTCTTGAGTGCAAGCAGACAAGAAATAAAATGTGTCTGTTCTAAAAGTCAGAATAGATCAATACATTTTCTTTGCAGTCACTAAATCATGATCAAAATTGGAAGTACAACTATCCAAAGGTCTAGAATTCTGGGCAATTGCTCTCTTTGTATGCATATTTTACCAAACAATTTCATACAGCTCAAATCCAAAATGATTAAAATAAATATAAAATAATAAGCACATTGTGTGCATGATTTATTCATCAGTATCATCACAATCCAATTCCATGTATTCAATACAAAGGTCGGTTTATGTATAGTTTTGTAGACTTTCAATTGGTGTACAGAAACACAGTCCACAATAGAAATAAGGAAAGGTGAATACAATGGAGGAACACAACTGATATGAATGTACAGGCCTAAATCCACACCGAAGCAAAGCTCTACAGTGGAAGGCCACAATGATGGAGATGATAACTTAGGAGTTACCCAAAGTTATGTATAAGTAACCTAACTTCGTTTTCTGCATCTCTGCATGCAAAAAAAAACATAAAAATATGACAGTTGACTAGATCTTTCCATTTTACATAGTAATATACTGATGTAAATTTTGTATTCAATGACATTTGTATTTAACGTTTTGCAAAAGGTGGGATAAGATATCCAAGTCAGCTACTAAGAAAACGAGTTTGGTAAGTGTATTTGAGCATTTGATCATTGCTGTTCTGCTTTAGATACGTTTCAAACCAGATCCAACAATTGCTTGAACGCGAATGAGGAAAAACTGTAAATATGAATATGAATGACAAGAGTAATAACACTGGACATTCTAGGCATGGAAACCCACATGTTTGAATTAATGAAGCTTGCACTTTTCAGCAGAAAATCTTTGAGGCGTCTGTGAAATGGCATATATTTTACAACAGTGACCAGTTGGGATCATATGTCATTGTTCATTTCCTGTATCTTTTATTACAAAGGTCAAGGTGGATAATTCTGTCCAGCTATCTCTTCTTTTTAAAGACCAGACACCACAGTGAGGAAAACTCCTTAAGGCTGGAAAACATCAATTTGAGATAGTAGTACCAATATCCAATCTCGTAAATATGAAGAGTTTATTTTCGAAACGCGATAAACGCAATTTTTTCACGTTTGCATTTTTTCATTTGAAATTAAAGCTCATGGGTCCCTTTCTACGTGTATGAATTATTGCAAACTTTTAAAACATTTACTTCAGGTGTGCTTTATTCTTTTTTTCACTAAATGCAATATCCAAAATGCGCTAAGTCCATTGTTTAGATGAATGGAAAATTCCATATGGTTTTTGCATCTGGCGCAAAAGTGAATCATTTAGCAAATAATTTCCATTATATTTCTCTATTCAGTTGTAAGTTAGGGTTCTCTAAATATTTTTCTCACACTTAGGGATGTAATCAGAACCTTATCTTAATCATTTAGGCTAACCCCTGACTTAGTCAGCCAGATGTGGTGATAGACAGCTGCCCAAAAATATTACAGGTTACGATAGAATACTACAGTATATGTCACGTTCTGACTTTAGTTCCTTTGTTTTGTCTTTTTGTTTTAGTGTGGTCAGGGCGTGAGTTGGGTGGGTTGTCTATGTTAGTTTTTCTATGATTTTCTATTTCTGTGTTTGGCCTGATATGGTTCTCAATCAGAGGCAGCTGTCAATCGTTGTCCCTGATTGGGAACCATATTTAGGTAGCCTGTTTTCTGTTGGGTTTTTGTGGGTGGTTATTTTCAGTCTTTGTGTGTCTGCACCAGACAGAACTGTTTCGGTTATTTCTTTGTTATTTTGTTATTCAGTGTTCTGTTTTGATGATTATTAAACATCATGAACACTTACCACGCTGCACCTTGGTCCTCACCTTCTTCCACCGACGACAGCCGTTACAGTATAGGCTTGGGCGATATACCGTTTATACCGTATACCAGGGTATTTCGAAATACCGACGGTATGATATATCTTTTTTAAATAGTGTCCTTTGTGTGCACATTTAGTAATACTGTATACCATGGTATGGTACAGAAACAGTATGACAGTATGAACATCTGGATACTGCCCAACCCTACTACAGTACTTACTATAGAATTGTATTTTATAAGAGAATTCATACTTTCTCATCTTTTGGTCGCTAGAGACACGACCCAGTCGTTTGGTCGATTAGTTCGATTTTCATGGACGTGACCCAGTTGTTCGTTCTTTATGTTCTGTATACGTAATACGTAGTATACATAAGGGATAAACACAGACATTCTGTATATTACCTTGGCAATAATGGACGCTGATTCCCTTTGCATAGTTCCTTTTTACAAGGTAATGTACAGAACAAAGATATTTATCACGCTTATACCACAGTTGCCAAAGAAAACAATACCAAAGCATATATTTATTGGTAGAAATAAAAATCTTAGAATTAAAAAAATAGTATAATTCAGATTGTCTCATCTTTTTGTTGCTAGAGACGCGACCAAGTCATTTGTTCGATTAGTCAGATACGGTACAATTGGAAAGTATTCAGACCCCTTGACTTTTTCCACATTTTGTTACGTTGCAGCATTATTCAAAATTGTATAAAATCTTTTTTTCCCTCATCAATCTACACACAATACCCCATAATTATAAAGCGAAAACAGGTTTTTAGATTTTTTTTGCAAATGTATTAAACATACAAAACAGAAATACCTTATTACATAAGTATTCAGACCCTTTGCTATTAGACTCGAAGTTGAGCTCAGGTGCATCCTGTTTCCATTGATCATCCTTGAGATGTTTCAACAACTTGATTGTAGTCCACCTGTGGTAAATTCAATTGAATGGACATGATTTGGAAAGGCACACACCTGTCTATATAAGGTCCCACAGTTGACAGTGCATGTCAGAGCAAAAACCAAGACATGAGGTCGAAGGAATTGTCCGTAGAGCTCCGAGACAGGATTATGTCAAGGCACAGATTTATGCAGCATTGAAGGTCCCCAAGAACACATTGGCCTCCATCAGGTATCCCCCTTTCCTTTCCCTTTCATAAATGGAAGAAGTTTGCAACCACCAAGACTCTTCCTAGAGCTGGCCGCCCGGTAAAAATGAGAATTCTGGGAAAACGGCCTTAGTCACAGAGGTGATGGTCACTCTGACAGAGCTCCAGAGTTCCTCTGTGGAGATGGAGAACCTTCCAGAAGTACAAACATCTCTGCAGTACTCGACCAACGGAAGCCACTCCTCAGTAAAAGGCACTTGACAGCCCACTTGGAGTTTGCCAAAAGGTACCTAAATGACTCTCAGACCATGAGAAACAAGATTCTTTGGTCTGATGAAACCTGGCACCATCCCTACGGTGAAGCATGGTGGTGGCAGCATCATGCTGTGTGGATGTTTTTCAGCGGCAGGGACTGGGAGACTGGTCAGGATTGAGGGCAAGATGAACGGAGCAAAGTACAGAGAGATCCTTGATGAAAACCTGCTCCAAAGCGCTTAGGACCTGGGGGCGAAGGTTCACCTTCCAACAGGACAACGACCCTAAGCACACAGACAAGACAATGCAGTAGTGGCTTCAGGACAAGTCTCTGATTGTCCTTGAGTAGCCCAGCCAGACCCCAGACTTGAACCCAATCGAACATCTCTGGAGAGACCTGAAAATAGCTGTGCAGCGACTCTCCCTATCCAACCTGACAGAGCTTGAGAGGATCTGCAGAGAATGGGAGAAACTCCCCAAATACAGGTGTGCCAAGCTTGTAGCGTTATACCCAAGAAGACTCAAGGCTTTAATCACTGCCAAAGGTGCTTCACAAAGTACTGAGTAAAGGGTCTGAATATTTATGTAAATGTGATATCATTTTATTATTTTTTTCATACATTTGCAAATATTTCTGAAAAACTGTTTTTGCTTTGCCAAACTGAGTCACGTATTGTGTGTAGATTGAGGGGCGAAAAAACACAATTTCATACATTTCAGAATAAGGCTGTAATTAAAAAATATGTGGAAAAAGTAAAGGGGTCTGAATACTTTCTGAATGCACTGTATGTTCTATATGTTCCGTTGCCATGCTTGCTGGCAACATTCTTGCCAACTAGCTATGGCTAACACAGTCATGACCTCTGCAGTCAAATCAACAGCAAAGTAGCTGCATTTGCGATTATTTAAGCTGTTTTCTATTGACATTCATTTGGACACATCCATAACAATGAGCTGATGATGCCCGATTTTGCCCTGGCGTAGCTAGAAAAGTTTGCCTTCTCGTCAGGACACTCGACACTGTTAATTACGAGGAGATCACATTGCATTTCAAACACTAGGCAACGCAGGGACCGGAGAAATTAATGTTCATCACTCACCACGTTAGGTCATCATATGTTCCAAAACAAATCAACGCTAGCTCGGTAGGTTTTTCCCCCGTTGGACCTGTGATTACAATGTAACCAATTTCGGTTCGTGTGGTTGTTGGTTTAGCTTTCTGTAGCCTTGTAGCAAGAAAACCATTAGTAACACACTACGCCGTCATGGATTAAAATCCTGCAGCGCACGCAAGGTCCCCCTGCTCAAGCCAGCGCATGTCCAGGCCCATCTGAAGTTTGCCAATGACCATCTGGATGATCCAGAGGAGGAATGGGAGAAGGTCATGTGGTCTGATGAGACAAAAATAGAGCTTTTTGGTCTAAACTCCACTCGCCGTGTTTGGAGGAAGAAGAAGGATGAGTACAACCCCAAGAACACCATCCCAACCGTGAAGCATGGAGGTGGAAACATCATTCTTTGGGGATGCTTTTCTGCAAAGGGGACAGGACGACTGCACCGTATTGAGGGGAGGATGGATGGGGCCATGTATCGCGAGATCTTGGCCAACAACCTCCTTCCCTCAGGAAGAGCATTGAAGATGGGTCTTCCAGCATGACAACGACCCGAAACACACAGTCAGGGCAACTAAGGAGTGGCTCCGTAAGAAGCATCTCAAGGTCCTGGAGTGGCCTAGCCAGTCTCCAGACCTGAACCCAATAGAAAATCTTTGGAGGGAGCTGAAATTGCCCAGCGACAGCCCCGAAACCTGAAGGATCTGGAGAAGGTCTGTATGGAGGAGTAGGCCAAAATCCCTGCTGCAGTGTGTGCAAACCTGGTCAAGAACTACAGGAAACATATGATCTCTGTAATTGCAAACAAAGGTTTCTGTACCAAATATTAAGTGCTGCTTTTCTGATGTATCAAATACTTATGTCATGCAATAAAATGCAAATTAATTACTTAAAAATCATACAGTGTGATTTTCTGGATTTTTGTCTCTCACAGTTGAAGTGTACCTATGATAAAAATTACAGACCTCTACATGCTTTGTAAGTAGGACAACCTGCAAAATCGGCAGTGTATCAAATACTTGTTCTCCCCACTGTATTTATATAGTCTTATTCCATTCCTTTACTTAGATTTGTGTGCATTATTTATTTGTTGTGGAATTGCTAGAAATTACTTGTTAGATATTGCTGCACTGTCGGAACTAGAAGCACAAGCATTTCGCTACACTCGGAATAACATCTGCTAACCATGTGTATGTGACCAATACAATTTGAT